>NW_017731968.1:788010-808189 GCF_001890085.2 Hipposideros armiger | reverse complement strand
GTGTGTGTTTGTGTGTGTGTAATCTTATTTGTCCCTTCTAGGAATCAAGTATATTGGCTATTGATGTGTTCACAGAGGCTGAGGAGATGAAGACCAACCTTATTCTGTCCAGTTTGTCACTCTTTATGAATTTAAGAGCCTAGGAATAGTGCCCTTTTAAGGAGAGGTCACAGCCCCACAGCCAAGGTGTGACAGCTTTAATTTCTAGTCTTCCTTCAAAGATGACACTGCACCTTGAGTCCCTGTGTCATGGTCTGTTTAGACTTTACCCCTTGCCTTTCACTGCAGAGCCCTTCTGGTAGTGGGGGGGCAGTTGGGAGGAAGAAAAGCCCTTGGTGGCCTCAGCCTTCACTCCTGGCCACAGCTCATGGCAGTGGGCAGTGGGGACAGGTGCCATGTTCAAACATACAGCCCTGGGAGGTGTGCACTGGCTGGCTTTGTTTTACTGCTGCTCTGAGGATGGGCCAGGCCCAGTTCCCTCCAGAACACTGTGGAGGAGAGGAAATAAAAACACTTTTTGGGCAAATCTCTCCTTGATACCATCTCCTGCCTGTGGCACTGAGCCTTCTCTGCCCGGGCTGCCGTGCCCTCCTCCAGGCCACGTCACTTGCTCTTCGTGTTCCCCAGGGGCTCTCCACATTCGCTCCCTCAGCCCCATGCCCTCCCCTCTCCCTTCTGTGGCGTCACCAGGTTGACTGAGAGCGAAGCTGTGATGTGTGAGACTCCGCCATCTTCTCAGGAAGCAGAGGCCCCTCACATCTAGCCCTGAAACCATCCCTTCTTTCTACCCCATCACTGCCCCCCACCCCATCTGCTACCATCTCTCACCTCAGCACCAACATTATCCTTTTGCTACGCCCAGCCCATTCCCCATACTGGAACCAGAGTGATTTCTTGACAAACAAAATAAAATGTGATTATATAACTACCCATTTCAAACAAAATGCCATGATCACGTGTTAAACTGCCTGGGAAGGCTCTCCCTGCGCTGGCCTTGTGTGCCTCGGGAGCTGAGGGACACTACCCTCCCCATCAGTCTCTTCTGCCCCCATGCCTGGCTTTTGTTTCTTTAGCTATCCAGCTCTCCATCATGAATCAGGGAACTAATGTATGTTTTCTCTCCCCAGAATCCCTTTTCTTGAGTTTTAGTTTATTGAAGTCCAATGGGACCCATGTTGATTCAGGACCTTCTCTTGTATGTGTTCATAATGCTAAAACTTTTCACACTTTTTTTTTTTTTTGGCAGCTCACACTGGCTGCCAGCTGCTCACAGCAGCCCACTACTGTCCCACTGCAGCCTATACCATCGCCGGCGATTCACAGCAGCCCAGCACCAGGTTGAGCTGTTGTTCAGCATCTTAGCTGTGAAGGGCAGTGTCACTGGCCCTCATATGTGGGATCCGAACCGGGGCCCTCTGGCGTCCCAAGCCAACTCTTAACCAACGTGCCATTCAGTCGGCCCAACTTTTCACACTTTTAAATGTTTCATGTATACTTATGAGATTTTATAATATAAATATCTATCACCACCTTCATTTCTCCAGTAAGCAGGGCATGTGTCTATTTTAGGTCATCATTTTATGCCTACTAGTTAGCTTGTTATCTGCACAGAGTAAATATTCCAGTCATGTTTTTAAATGATGGAATACAGAGTAAAATTAAACTGTGTGTGTCCTCAACTCTACTTTAAATGATTCACTGATAGTGTTTTGTCCACATGTGTTCTGATAGATAGGATTTGGGGTATGCGTTTCACTAGACTGATATTTAAAATTTATCTTTTCACTGTAGAGTCTGTCATTTGCTTTTTTGGACATATCATTAAAGGCATCCTTTATTCTCCCTAGGATGTAGAAAAATTAAAATGAATTCACATGGAAAATTATATTACTTTTTGTTTGTAGGAAACACTTTTTCTTATTGATATCTAAATATTTCTTAACAATGATAAAATCTTGGTAATATGAAAATTTCACTATAAAAATATCTATCATTTCCATAAGTCGTGGGTTGAGGTGAGTGAGAGAGCTTGATGTAGTGCTTGATACAATGACAATTTGTCTGCACTGGTGACATGGAGGAAGATTAAATGTATTTCGGTCTACTGTAGCAGAAACAGAGGCCTTCTCAGGGGCTCAGCAAACTGCTCATATTGAAGATAAAAGTGTCCACATATATTGTAACAGTATTCCTGTTAATATTGTGCCCTTAAGGTTTTCGCTTAAGTCTGTTCTATTCGTCTAACGCCATGCCAGGCTCCAAGCCCTAGAGGAGACTTCCCTGTGTGTCTGTCATTGTGCTATCTCGTCATTCGACGGGGACAGTGCATACGGCCAGTACAAGTTATTTAATGCTTGACAGATGCTGCACGGTGTTTCTTTTTTTTTTTTTTCAATAACTACGCCCTATGTCCTGAACTCCATTATGCAATACTTGAGCTTCGGGACCACACTTATGTTCCTTGGTTGGATGCATACAGTCCAATTCTGGACATAGTGATAGCTTAGCATAAAATTCAAGATGAAACTTTTTGCACCTAACCAACCTGGACTTAAATTCCAACTCTGCCATTTTGGTTGTATGACCTTAGAAATGTTGCTAAATCACTGTGACATAGTGTCTTTATCCATATCACCAAGTAAGATCAGAAGACAAAATTATATAAACCATTGCCAGGCAGTTCGTGATCAATAAATCATTTGGCCTTCCTTTTATAATTGCAAACATACTATAGAACACAGGTGAAACAATTCTTACAAAGCAGATATTGACCAAATAGCAAACCCAGGATAGTTTCAGGTCCTGTGCACTGTTTCATAACAAAACTTTTCTCCCAGAAATCAATAGCTGTGAATAGCTGGGTTATATTTTATGTTCCAGCAATACAAAAAAAAAAGTGTTACATTCATAGTTTTTTAAAACCAGTATGCTGCAAACATAGATTTTTTTATTCCATGTATTTTTACAATTTACTTTTTTCTTGAGAGCATTTAATTGTCTGCAAAGAAATAAGCCTTGAGCCTTTCAGACTTTCAGCATAACCTTTTCTGCTTGAAAACCTCTTAAAAGACGCAGCCTCTTCTACAGCAGGTGTGGTTTTAATGATGTTTTGATGCCATATGTCACATCTCATGACTTGCTGTGAGGAGTGACATTTCTCTTGAGGCCCCCAGCTATGGCAGTGCAAAGTGTTGGTGGGCATCTCACACAATGCAAACAGACCCTGAAACCGGCACATTTCTTTTCAACACCCTGCAAGGTAGCACGAAGACTGTACCATTTCTACTACCTCGCCTTTGGGAAAGACGGTTTGTGTATTCATAAAGCATGCGTAGGACACGTTTTCTGAGCAAACAACTTAGGACAATCACTTTAAACCCTGGTCACATGTTCATTCATTTTTTTTGCTGTTCATTCATTCTGCATAGTTTTGCAAATGACTGTTTGTGCGTATAAAATAATAGAACATATAAAACTTAAACCACATTCAAGAAATATTTTCTCTGATACCAGAATATGCATTTCCTACATTTTTACTCAAAAGCTCTTTGGAAACGCCAGGCAACGCAGAATAGTTTAAAATTCCATCTCGTCAAAGCTCCATCTTTAATGGGTAAGATATGGAAGAAATATTGAAAAATATGTTCTCTTTTTAGATCACCTGGGCAACTTTGCTGAGGCACATTGAGAGGTTATTCAAGAGTTTGGTACTTTCACACTTCCTTGGCCAAACTAAGTTGGGACCAGAAATCCAGGGGGGATTTTACAAATCAGAGCACACAAGTCCCTAGGTGAGCACCTCAATGCCCAAATACCCTCAGAAAATTTCCTCGGATTGGTGACTCCTGAATGAAAGCCTCTGTTTATACACAGAGTACAGTCATCTGGCATTGAGAATTCGCCACCACAATGGGGCCCTCTTTTAATCTCTACAGCGGTCACTAAGGAACTCATTTCTTACTGGGTTTCTGAGTTAGACGGAATGTCGTTAAAGAAGGTATAGGAACTCACTCATTTACAAGGATTCAAGAAAATGTATTGCCTCACATGTAAGAATCTGTAATTAGGCAATGGGTCGTTATTGTAATGTGTCATTATTCAGTACACATTGCACTCCAAGATTTCCAACATTTCATTACAAAAACCTTAAAATGCAGAAAATGTATTAGAAGCATACAGTGAAAATGAATATGGACACTTCCTAACTTCTGCAATGATCACTTCATTCTATTTTGTTTAGTGCCTATACCGGGGGTGCCAATAAAATGTATACACATCACTTGTAATCATCTTTTGTTATTGGTATATATCGAGTATTACAATTTTAATACAGTTTTTTCCTTTCTTAAAATACATGTACATTTTTTTGGCACCCTCTGTATATCTACTCAATCCTACATTCATCCATTAATGCTTCTTAATTTTAAGATATTCACACTTTACCCCTTCATACTTTGTTAAGTATTCTATAAACGTGAGTCCACTATGCTTTATGGTCAGTTAACTCTTATGAAATTGGAGTCCCTTGAAACTTTAGTATGTGTAAGTATGCACAGTTTATATATTAACATTGACATAAAAACCCTAAAGATAATAATAGCAAATCAAATGCCACAATATTTTCATTTTCAAAGACTTCTACTACTTGTTGGACATACCATCCCAGGAATGTGAGGATAAGATGATACTAGAAAAACCAAGGGAGAGGTCTTTGGTTTAGCTTCTCAGCAATAGAGATAATTAACCATCTCTACGCACCTTCAGAAATACACTGAGTGAATTAAATGTGACTCTAGCTGATAAATTAGTGATTTGGGCATATTTTTCTTTCTCTTGGCCTCATGGGCTCAGAGAAAAGACTCTGGGCTACTGTGTTACCATTCTCCGACACAGAGGCGTGACGCCTTCCTCTCTTATCCATGACTGGTAAGGGGAAATTATGAAAACCCCGTTAATGAACATTTAGGACAAGAAATATGGCAAAGAGTGTTTCACCCTCTTTCAACCTTTAACTTCATCTGTGAAGCAAAAATAGACCAAAACCTCAGGAAATCTTTCCTGCCAGAACCTCTTTTTTAAAAAAATGAGGCTATGTGCATGTGTGCCCCCTCCCTGACCATCCCTTCCTTACACGCTCCTCGCCCAACACGTGGCAGCCAAGCCTTAAAGAAAACCTTTCCTTAGACAGGTAACATCGTATGCCTGCCTCTCCCTCTCCCTCTCCCTCTCCCTCTCCCTCTCCCTATTACTTGGTGGAGAATAAAAACAAGAACAACAAAAAACAAAAAACAACAACAGAGGTTGTGGTAGAACACCGTATTTCTTTCACTTGCTTAGCGTAGGAGATAATTCTTAGAGCGCGTCTGTAGCTGCTCCTGCGACTGCTCGTTAGCAGGTGCTCTGTCTCCTTTCCCCGCCATCGCTGCAGCCGGCATCCATCCACTGCCAGCACTCCTCCTCAATGATTGTCATTGGGTTTTGTGCTCTGTTTGGGTTATTGCTTTGTACCAGTAAATAGTCAACCTTTGAAAAATCCCCCCGCAGGAAAAAGGAGCAAAGAACAAGGCTGGTGTTCCTGGCAGCGAGCGAGCACCTGGCAGGAGGCATGCGGAAGGCGGAACCCAGAGGCGAGCAGGCAGTGAGCAGTCGCTCTGCTCAGCCCTGTGCGATGAGTGAGCCTATCAATAATTCAGACCTACTTTCTCTACGAGCAATATCTTAAAAACAAAAAAAACTTTCTTTGTCTTCTTTGAAAAATCTTTCTGGCATCCCTCTGAAAGGGAAGTACACATATGCCAACTACCCACTAAAAAGCAAACAAACAGCAGCCGTGAAATGACGGATTAAAGAGAATCTGCTTTTCATGAAGTGGAAGGGGAAAAAAATCATTTAAAAACTTTCACCTTGCTATTTAAATTAAATCAGACATAAAACAAGAAAAAATCAAAACACCTCTATGGAGACTTTGAAATACAGACTTTTTCCTATAAAAAGCCAGCATTATTTTTACTTATCTTTTATGCATGCTTTAGGCATAAGTTGCTTACGGCTTTACCTATGATTTTTTAAAATCGATGGCTCAATTTTGAAGAAATTGAAGAGTTAATGTCTATAAAATGATACTTACCACTATTCTAAGATATTCTTTATAACACTTTGATACCAAACCTGAAGTAAAAGTCTTTAATCCTTAATTTCATAATTTTAGATCTCTGAAGAACTGATATATTTTCAATCCCTGTCAAAAATCTTATAAAAGTATATCTAAATGATTCTCAAAAGAGTATAAAAGCCATAAAACATATGCCATAGAGAATATGAGTCTAGAGAGCATAGTAATGAGTCAGGGAAGTAAGCAGTCACAAACAGAAAACTATGAAATAGTAACATAGGTCAAGACATGCCAAACTGAACTGCACCTTCACTGTCAGTGTTCTGGGGTGGTCAGCGAAACGCCATTCCATTCCCCAGCCTAGCCCCAAGTGTGAGTGCCTTTTCTGCACTTGCTCCTCCTGACCTGTGCTCCGAAGACACCACATCGCTTGCAGTTTCTCATTCGACACCTGCGTGGTTCCTCCAGGGCTCTTGGCCAGGACTTTTGAGAATGTGAAGAAACTGGACACACACAGTCCCTTGAGCCCCAACAGCAAAAGGACTAGAACGCTTGACACTCGTAAAACAGAAACTATCAGAAGAGATGTTTTATTATTATCATCTTCAGTTTTATTTTAGCTTACACTTCAATTGTAAAGTCAAGTATCCTGATAGAAATTGCATCCTAGTTGGAAAGATAGAATGCAGACAAAGAAAGGGAAAGCGGGACTCACACAGAATTTAGGAGCTGCAGGCAGAAAACCCATAGAAAGACAGCATGTGTCCTACAGAAGTCGGAGGGTCATACATCCCACAGAAACAGGTTCACCGGCCAGTGCCAGCCATGGAGCGGAGAGCCAACACAGACGAAGCTGGGACAGAGACACTGCAGGTCTTTACTTAGGAAAGGGTGCACAACTCTCCCCTTTACACAGATTTCCATTCACAGCCTTGAACTGGATCAAAATGAACCCATCCACAAATGTCTTAGAATTTCACTTTTGTCCCTGTGGGTCTTTTGGTCCACGTGGCTTAGGTCTTTTTTTTCTGCCAAAAGCAAGCGCCGTATGCATCCATTGAGGAAGAAGAAAGGGCGTATGCATGCCCAGGGCTTAAGGTTCATTCTGTGACTTCCCACCTAGTTAAGATCTTCCTTGCTCTTCATTCAGACTGTTACTAACTTTGTTGTTTTGTCCAGCTGTATCATCTTAAAATCTATACTTCTCACTGCAGCAGAAGTCATCCAAAATCAAAATATCATCTGCCTGTTTCTAAAGACCTCAATGAACCTGTGTGCATTTAAAGGTCATTAATAGAGAGAAAATAGTTCTACTCTAAGCTACTCATACTTCCTGGACAGATGCCGTTTTTAACTTCATTTTAACTTATTTGATTATTAATGCTGTTGGTCACTCACTCTGCCCATTGGACGTTTCCTTTGTAAAGTACTTCTTTGAGTCTAGTATTCATTTATTTATTAAAAAACATTTTTTAAACTGATTTCTAAGTCTTTATATATTCTGGGCAACAACTTTGGTCATGTACATGGGTGCACATACATTCTCCCAACTAATGTCTTGCTTTATCACCCTCTTAATGGTCGCTTTTAATGAACAGAAGTTCTTAATTTTAATATACTCCAAATTATCGACTATTTCCTTGACACTAGTAGTAAATTTTAAAAGGCCTTACTCCAAGGACAAGAAGTTATTCTCCTATATTATTGTTAGAAGTTTTTTATAATTTAAATCTATAATCAACTTGTAATTAATGTTATGTATAGTATGAAGAAAGCATCACAAGTTGTATTTTTCCAATTAATGAAGAGTATTCTTTCCTCACATTTGTCGAGATTAAGTCCCTACGTGTGCGAGCCCCCTTCTGAAGCCTCTACTGTTGCATTGTTTTTCCCTTCTATCCTTGCATTCATATCACATTCTCCTAATTGCTGGGGCTCACCATAACTTGATATTTACAAAAAAATGTCTTCCACTTCTTCAACTATGCCTTGTCCAGTGTTGGTTCCTTTCATGGCCAAGTAAATGCTGCATTCTGCTTAGGGGAAAATAACCTTCTAGGATTTGTATTGGATATTTGGTATAACACTAAATTGCTAAAGTGTGTATTCATCAGACTTGACTGTTTAAATTAAACATGGAGCCTTCCTATCTGTGAGCATAGTACATTCCTGCATTTGTCTTTTTCTCACTACATGATTGAGTTGTTTTCTGTGCAGAAGTCTCTTACATGTTTGATGGATTTATTCCTGAGAATTTGATTTCTGATGTTGGAAATAGTAAAATCACATTTTCTCCTTAGTTAATTCTACTGTATAAATATAAATGATTTCTATACACTGATTTTGTATCTGACAACCTTGCTCAAATCACTAATAGTTTGTATCATATTTTGAATTTTCTATATGATCAAATAAAATGTCTGAAAATGATTACAATTTTCTTGTTTTATTTTCCTACTTTTGTCTGCTTTATATTCTTTGAACTTACTGCATTCTCTAGAAAATACAGTAAATTTAAGAACAGTGAGTATGAACATTTCTTCAATAGTTCAATGTTTAGTATGTGATTCCAGTAATATTTTGTAGATTTTTTTTCAGATTAATGATTCCTCTTTTATCTTTGTTAGAATTTTTTATAGCATAAATTTTTCTTACAACTAGCAAAATCTTTATGTGTTTTTTGTTCTTTTTCAAACATTTTAAACATTTATAAAAGTAAAGATAATGGTTGAGTGTATCCCCATATAACCATCACCCAGATTCAACAATTATCAACACACAGCCAATACTACTTTATCTATATTCCTCCACTTTCCAATGACTATTTTGAAGTAGTCCCCAATTCCATTTTTACATCTGAAAAAGTTAATAATGTTATCTAATATCAAAAATCTATTATTCAGTCCCCCTAAGTGTCGCCAATTTATTTCCTCCAATTAATATATACTTATTTATTTTTTTACTATTTAATTTGCATTGTAATCCAAACATATTCACAGATTGTGTTTGACTCATATCTTTCTAACTCACTTAGTCTAGACATGCCCCCCACACTTTTATTTAGTTGTTTTTGTTTTTTTAATTCAGTTCATGAGGAAACTAGATCAACTTTTCCACATTTTGGATCTTGCTGATTGGTTCGTTAGTATTACTTAATATATTTTTCTGACCAACATGTTTATTGTAAAGATCTAGAGACTTGATCCAATTCAGATTTTATTTTGGCAAGCATAATTAAAAGGTTGCTAATTTGTACCACTTGATATGATAAATTGTAAATATAGAATGTTTGGTTGTGGCGATATTTTAATATGAAGATTAATCAGTGTTCAGGCATTTTGAGACTAGCACATCCATTGTAAAATTCACTTTTTTTTCTTTTATTATATATTAACAGTCATTTGTAATCATTATCTCAAAACATTATTTAACTGGGCATTATAAAATAATGAAATTATAATTCTGGGCTTCTTCATTGACTGGTAGGTCTGGGGTAGAGCTCTGGGGTAAGTCTGGGAGTCGGACATCTTTGTCTTTCTCTATTTGACGCTCAAACTACCCCAAGTTTGTTCAGTGATATCCTGCTATCTACACAGTGTCATCTCCCTTGATTCTTCTCTTTTAAAATTCCATAGTTTTTTCTTGTTAAATTTTGTATTTTATTCATTTTAACTAATAACCACTACTTTACAGCCAGGGAACTCAGGAATACTATCTAGTACTCATAGCCAAGGAGGAAATTGAAGTGCCCTTTAAAGTTATTATCTATTTCATTAATTTGTTATCTTTACTATTCCATATTCTGTTTAGTTTGAGTTTAATTATGTTCTTTGTCTATTTATTTGGGATGGAATCTGAAAAGATCATTAATTTTCAGTCTTTCTTCTTTTTGAATGATCCTACATATATTTTATTAATTTTACATTAACAATTATTTTAATTATTATTACATTTTCTTCTTTGGCATTAGTTACTTAGAAGGGTGTTTTTTAATTTCTAAACATTTAGGATTATCTAATTATTCTAATTATTGATTTCTACTATTTACTTCTATGGTCAAAGAATATTTCCTCTATAATTCAGTCATTTAAAATTTGTTGAAACTTGTTTTATGTGACCAGCATATTATTAAGTTTTGTATATAATCCTTAGGTTCTTGAAAAGAATATGTATTTTGTGCTGTTGTTTGCAGTGTTTTATATATACCTATATATATATATATATAGGTATATATATATATATATATATAGGTATATGTATTTTCGATAAAAAATGTCATTTGATTTGCTTCATTGCTCTGTGATTCTTTTCATATTCAGTCAGTTTTTGAGTGAAGTATGCTTATATTTATTTATATGATTTTGGGTTTGACTATTTCTCTCATTTTCTTTATCATATGGACTACAAATGCTATAATTACATATATATATATATATATATATATATATATACACATAATACTACAGCATCCCTGTGAATTGAAACTTTTATCATGATGAACTATCTCTCTCATTCATTAGTAACCCTATATGCCATTAAATATAGTTTGGTATTAATACAGAAATATGAGACATCTTTTGGTTACTATATGCATATATTTTCTAGCCATCTACAAACTGTCCAAAAATGTATATTTTATGTGTCAGTTATCAGTAGCATATAGTTCTTTATTATTCAAGTCTGATAATGTTGCTTTGATTTGGAGAGTTATTCCAATAACATGTAATATAATTACTCATAGATTTTATTAACTTCCACATTATTCTTTGTTTTATAATTATTTCAGATGTTACTTTCCTTTTTTAAAATCTCCTTTTATGCCTTCCTTGATGATCTGATTGTGTATTTTTGTTGTTCTACTTCCCTGTCACAGATAACACACTTGTGGTTGTTTTAATGGTTTTATCACATGCTTCATTCACTGGTCAAAGTCTAATGTAAACTTTTACTTTGCTCTGTCCCTAAACAGTAAAAAAGACTTTAGAGCACTCTCAGTACATTTACTGCTACGCGAATATGCTATTATCACAATACATTTCATATATATTTAAAGACTAAAGTCTAACAAAGGACATAATTTTGCTCATGCATGAAAGAGGTGCTCTAGAATTTCCTTTAATGTGGAAATGTTATTAATGAAAATATATTAGACCTTTTCATCAAAATATCTTTATTCAACCTTCATTTTTGATTATCTAGATATTGAATTCCAAAATGGCAGTTGATTTTAAAATTCATATCCTTTTTAAAGTAATATCTATTTTTTGCCACTCTTGTTTTTCATACATTAATCTTATTTCTGGCAAAAGAAATTTAAATATATTGTTCCCTGGTAGTTTTTTTCTTAAACATGCCTTTAATTTTATTAGCATTTTCATTCTTAGTTTGTTTAAAGTTAGTCTTAGATAATGCCACTCTCAAAATACTATCTGGGAAACATTGTGGTTCTACTTGTATCGTTCATTATTTCTCCTAATTTTTAATTACATTTTGTGTATATTCATATATACATATAATATAGATGTATAATACATATGCACATATATATGTATATATATCATAAATTGTGTCAGACATAGATGTGGAAATATAAATAGAGATCAGAAATTACAAACAAAATGTTTAGAAATAATTCACGGTGATGTATGCTATTATTTTTTTCTCCATAAAGGATTTTCATTTACTCTGGTGGTTTGGTTGCTGGCTGCACTAGAAATTTCTATGACTTCATCCAATAATAAGGAATGACTTTTATCAGGGATTTTACCATTTGTTCCTTATGAACCACCGACAACTTACACTTCACACTTGTTCTAAATTGTAAGCCTTTGGAGTTCCAATCGAAAGTATGAGATAATACCAGGTAAATAATCCTGCAAAAGAGTGAAAATTATCTGCTCAGCTGAAATTCCTCCTCAGCTATTCAACCAGTCCAGCCTCTTCTAATTCGATACTGATGGGGGAAATGAAGAAACTGTAGAAACCCAAATTCCCAAATTTAAAGTAATGGTTTCCGTTTTTCTTTTATATTTTATTTCTGCAATTCATTCCTACCTTGTTAGCTCTTAGAAGCTGTGTGTGTGTGTGTGTGTGTGTGTGTGTGTGCGCGTGTGTGTGTGTATTGTGACATATATAACAAGGATCTCCAGTTGTCCTTAGTGAGAGGGTTGCTCTGGGTTACTTCATATACTATGAATAGGAGTAAAGTTTCAACATGTCCTATTAGTATGAATCCCTGAGTGAATGAGTGAAATCACAAAATTCTTGAACAATCTCCCAGTTTCCTCACTATTATTAAAAACCACTATTTGTTGATTTTCCTAGAAGATTTCTTGGTAACTTCCAAATAACTTACATGAGAGTATATCCACTGTTCTCTGATAATTCAGGTTTCCCCTGCGTATTTTTGTTACTTTCTCCTACGGGCTTCCACAGACAACACGTCAATCACTCCCTGTTTTGTATCGATGCATCTATCTTGGTCCCTGGTTAACACTCTCTGAGAAGCTTGCACAGGAAACACTTCCCCTCCATTGTCATGTTTGCCTTTACTGCCATTAGGAAAACATTGATTTTTCTCCCTAGTGTTCCTGACAGAAGCATGATTTTGTTTTTGCTTATTTGTTTATCGATACACTACTAGCGTCACTGATCATCCCAGCCCTGTTCTGGAAATCGCTAGCAGCTGCCATTGCAGACAGCAGAGGCCCACTGAAGTCTAAAAGCTGTTTCCTAAAAATGGATTAAAAGTAGCTCTTACACCAGATCACAATTTTTCATCATAGAAAAATCCCAACTTTCTACCCAAATGAGCTAAAATATATGTTGTTTATATCAGTAAAAAATATCCTGTCTGCAAATAAAAATCTAATTGTTTAAATGTATGTGTATAATGCTAATGTATCATCCTGTGGTAAGAATATTAGCATACACAAATGACAGCATGCATTTTGACTTCTTGTAACTAACTGTAAAATACTCCAACCTTTTCTATATTGTCATCCATAGCTTTCATATAGTAGCTTCCACTTTAAAATATTCCAGATAAGTATAATCCCCTAAGTGTTACTCTGAACACGGTCAGTTCTTTGGTAGTTTAACTCACTGTTGCAAATTGTTTTTTGTAAAATATTGGCTACTTTAACCTTCCATTTAAAACTGTGTGCACAAGTGTATATGTGTGTGTTTTGTGTATACTTCCAGCTGAAGTTCTCTTGAGAAATTACTTTTAGATCATTAAGGAAAAGTCAACATTCTAAGCTCCAGCCACTGTTTCAAATAAATTAACTCTATTCCCATCGTTCTAAACCTATTTCCCAATCATCCTTCCTTTTTTATTTTTGTTATATATCAGTGTCAGCTAAGTTGCTGAACTTGCAAGAGCTGTAGCTTTTTTCCCCTCAAAATCAATTCTGTACAATTCAATTCAATATTTACTGAGCACTTACTTTAAAGCGTAAGTCAGCCCATGTCATTCCTCTGTTCAAAACGTGTCAGTGTTTCTCATTTCGCTCAGAGGAAAGAACCGAACCCCACCCCGGGCCTGTGGGACCCCGCAGTACTGGGCTGCTCGGCCCCTCACTAACTGGATCCCAAGATCCTGGAACCCTTGCTGTCATACCAGCACTTTCCCCACCTGAAATCTGTGGTCGGCTTCCTATTGCTCATACAAACCTTTTTACAAGACTGTGTTACAAACCTTTTTACTTCTCTCAAGGAATTTACTAAATGTCACCTTCTCAGTAAGGCCAGCCCTGAGCCTTGTGTTTAAAAGTTTGATTCTCAAGACGCCCCTCCTGAATGAATGAAACAGCTTAGGATGCCTGCTTTCTCAGAATGCAGGTAAGGGGGCGGGCATCTGAGTAGACAACAAATAATAAATACTGTAATTCAGTTTTACAGGATGTGAGAATGGGAATATGCAATGGAGATGAAATATGGTAGCACAGAGAGGGGGACCCGGGGCCGGCAGCAGGGGCGAGGAGAGGGCACAGGCTTTCGTTTTAAATAAGCGATCGGGCAGGAGAATACTAACATTTCTGTCATATATATAAATATCATTGAAAATTTGGTATTATAGCTATATTTTAAATCCATAAGTTCTGCTGTTCTATTCCAGTGAAAATATGGGTCCTGGTTAAATTACAATACTGGAAATACATTATAAAACAATGAGTCATATGTTTATTACATTGTCCTTATTCTAACCATATCATTTATTTCTTTTGGAAATTAAGAAGTTTGATTTATTTGTTGTTGTTGTTGTTGAACTGAATTTTGAAGGGACTATGGCATTGCCTAAGGAATCAGCATAATGGGAGAATGAGGTGAAGAGATTGTGTTAGTTACCGCAAAAAATACATAAAATGTTCCAGCTCATTCTTTCAGAAACCAGAGAACCAAGCGCAGACCCTTTGGCCCCATCCAGGTGGAGCCATTCGTATATGATGCCCAGACCTGAATGCTTAAAGGGACGCTGGAGTATTTGGGTAGCTAAGTGTAGTCAGAAATAAATAACATCGTGTATCCATATGTTCTTATTTCTGTATGTTACAATGTTTTAACCAGATGGACCCCCCCTCTTCTACAGTACAACTCTGAGGTACTTCCTGCACTCCTGAAAAAAACACCATTTACAAGTCCCACCCCACCCCCAATCTGCCTGATGCATTCAAGAAGGTGATATTTGTGGAAATATCGCAGTTGAAAAGGACTCTATATGTTTCAGTCAAGTCTAAAACCTTAAGACCTTTTATAACATAAAAGAAAGGTAATGACCGTGTCAAATATTTATGGAGCCGTCAGCTGCAGTCAAATGCTAATTTGACACAAAGAGCAACTGTTGACAGAGATAAACAGAAAAGTCCTGACTGAGACAGCTAAATAATGTCTAATTTCTACTAGAAATTTTTAGCCAGCTTGGTTATATAGGGTATAGGGAATTTGGGCCATAAAGCCAGTAAAATTGTGAATATGATAGTTTGATAAGCTTTACAAAGTTTTAAACTGGCTAATTGGAGGGGTCCTGGAATCTCCCCCAAGAATAGCCAAGGATAATGAAGGGAATTATGAAAACAAAAAACCCTGCATCACCAGATGTCAACAGACTATTAAAAATTGACAGTAATTAATACCGTGAGGAATTGGTGCCAGATGAGCAGGGTCAAACAGAGCAGAAGAGCCCAGGACCAGGCACACGTGAGCACAGTCGTGAGCTGTGTGAGGGACCAATGTGGAGATGGGGGTCTTTTCACCACATGGCACTTGATCAATCACACATCCAAGTTCAAAATCAGGAGGGGAGGAGAAAAAGAAACCAGAATACTACTTCATGCTCTTTATAGAAGCTGTTTTCAGACACACCATCAATTGAGCTCTGAAATATACAATAACCGCGTGTCTTGTAGATAACATGGGAGAATTTAAGAAGTTAAGGCAGGGAGAATTTATTAAGCACACATAAAAAACTTTTAACCACCAATTTAATATAGATAAATTGGACTCTCTTACATTAAAATTTTGGTTCACCTCTATTAAAAGAATAAAACTGTGGGCCATATATTGAAAAGTAGTATAATATCTGCAATACTTCGCAACACAAGTCTTGAGTCTATAATATGTAGAAACCTAAATACCAGGTTAAAAAAAATCCTCTCACTGAAAAATATACAAGACACTTGTAGTGTCATAACTCCAATAACAAAAATAGAGAGAAAAGGGTATATCTATATCTATCTATCTATCTATCTATCTATCTATCTATCTATCTATCTATCTATCAGAAAGATAGAGATCTAGGCCAAGATACAGATAGGTATAGAATAGATACGTGTGTGTGTACTATCTTCAAGAGAAAAAAAATCTTTGTAAATTCTATATAGTAGACATAAGGCACCATGATGTCTTAACAGTTAAATTGGGACTAATTATAAAACTAGAAGTCAAAATAAAAACCCACCACTTTAATTTCTTTTAGACCACTTGCCTCTAAACCAAAGAAGAAAACACAGAGAATATCTGGAATATTTGTAAGATAGATAGATAGATAGATTAATCAAAATAGTATTATCATATCTTGTTATTAAAACATAAGAATCAAATTATTGGTACTAAAATTTGACTAAGGAAACTATTATTAACCCTGTTAGAAGTTATTACTATTATTTGCCAATTTTATAAGAAAAAATAAAATTAAAAATAAAATAGAAATTTGTATACATTTGATAATCATTTAATGGCATTTTTAGTTATTCCTTCTTGAATTTTAGGTTAATAGTTATAATTATCAGCTGCAATAATTTATGAATTATGTGCTTTAGGCACATAATTTATTCAACTATTCCCCTATGACGCAGACCTTTAAGACATATGCTGATATGTATAGGGAATAAGATTCCGCAGAGTGCAATTGTTGGTTTGAAATAAATGCACGTTTAGTTGCAAGTATGTATTTGAGGACCTATTTACAAGGTGTAACAATTTACATTCCCAAGATAAGGTTCCCAGTGCCATGATGCTGACGTTCCCTTTGGCAATATTTTCCCTTTTAAATTATTCCCAGTCTGATAGTGAGAAACAATATCTCATATATAAACTTTCCCAACTCCTTGGGAGTTCGAATATTATTCAAGTGTTTATTAAAAGACACAACTCTTAGGACTCAGCGGTCCCTGCATTAGCACCCATCAGGTTTCCTATCACTCTCCCTAAACAACAGGCCACCCAAGGAATCTTTACCATTTCTCGCTATCTGTCTATGGCGAGCATTTCTAATCAATTCCGCGGCCACCAACCCTAGAGGCAGTCCTCCTATTTAGCTTATCCTTCCAGGAAAAATCTAGGAAGAGTGTTCTTATGTAATTTCTGTGAATCTCTTCCCCTTCTTCCCTCCTTCTCTCCCTCTTTTCTTCTCTCCCTCCCTCCTTTCTTTCCTGCCTCCCTTCTATTCATTTTCTCTGGCATATTTTTCTTTAGCCCATCAAAGCCTACAATGTTAATGAGCTTTTGAGAATGCATGGCCCACATTCCAAATACAAAGTCATTCTTTATGCACTCTTGTTTCTGAGATTTACAGAACAAGCCTCTTTCTAGCATGGGAAACTCCCCACTGCTCTGCATAGAGAGAGGTAAGAGGTCATCTGAGGAATCCCATGACCAGCAAGGTCAGGCAAGGTCAGGCAAGGTCAAGATCAAAGTCTGCCTCATGGATTGAACCATGAAACATCCCTTTGTGACTTCAGCAACAGGAGCAGATAACAGACAGGGACAAATGGAAAAGCAGGGGCTGCCAGCAGCAAAATATCAGATAATTGAGACACTTTTCAAAAATGCATCTCTAAACTGTGGGAAAGGGGTTCAAATGGCGAGTTCAAACATGGAAATGGGGTAGTGAGTGGAAAGCATCAGCACAGATATATGTAATTTACGTAAAAGGACTCCATTGCGACCTGAATGATCATAATCAATCAAAACAAATTTAATCTAAGAAATATTAAAATAACCCTAAGAAAGGTTTTGACACTAAAGAGTGTGCAATGTTAGGAATCTTTAAAAAAAAATCACTTAAGCAAATATTGAACTTCCCAGCACAGCCCAGGAGGAAGTTTATTCCAGCCCAAGAAAATCTCTGTCATTTAGAGATGGCTCCATCAGACTATCTTTGGGCTGTGAGACAGACATTTGAGATGTACTTGAACTAGTGACACATCCTCAAAGCAGCCTCTGATCTTGCTTTAGACTTAATTTGATTTCTTGCAGGAAGAGAGCTGGAGCAGAGACACGAATGCCCAAACACTACAACAAGAGTGATAAACACTCCTCAGCTTAATACACATGTACACTTCAGTTTTTTAATATCCCTGTAATTATAGAAATCTGCACCTGAGAGATAGTAATAAGCTAATCAAATTAAAGACCTATGATTAAGATGATACAGAGGTCACAATTACAGACTGAGATACATAACCCCTGCCATGTCAGCATCACTCCTTGGGGACCAGCCTAAAAAATGTTCCTTAAATTTCTACAATTTCATGCATGTTCTTTGTACAATTGAAAGCATTTCCATATTTCACTTGTCATGAAGTACTATTGCTTTTCAATGCAGAGATTAATTTGTGCCTCTCCTTAAAATATTAACAAGGGTGATATGCTTGTTAAGGACCCAATACCAATAGACAGCCAAGTCTCACAGTTAAATAAATACTTATTAATTGGTTCATTCAGTGATTCTTGTATTAAATATTCACTATGTGATGACGGGAATACAGAATAAGTATTTAATTATCAATGTACTTTAACTCAACCTGGGAGAGTGAATATACAAAGGTACAAATGGCAGATCGTATCTGGCATATAGAAATTTAACCCACAACTGTAGTCACAACCAGGGTGACAAAGCAAACCCTGCCACCTGCAGCAAGTATCCCCAAGAGATCAGGATGTGGTCAGGATGAGTCAGTGACTGTCACCTTCCCTATTTGGGGCCTTTCCTTCCACCCCTCTCTGTCCCCCATTTCCAACTCATGACCAACTAGAGGAAGCCAAGCATGTTTGCCAAATGAATCACAGGATGGCCTGCTTCTCGTTTGCCACCTCCAGCTTCCTCAGGCCAGAACCCTCCCATCACAGAATACCCCACCGGGTTAACGGGGATGATGATGGCAGCGTCTATTTCCAAGTGTCCTGTCCCTCACCTGTGTTTCCACAGGCGTCTGCATTTCTGGTTCCTGGTCCAGACTTCACGCTTTTCTCAGAAGGGACCTTGCCCCACTTGCATCAATACATGTCTCCACGCATTGCCTCACACACGGGTGATATTTCATAAATGAAGTTCATATGAAAACCTGAGCCAGGTGCACACAGAAGGGAGGAGATCAGATTCGGAATGTTAATAAGTCCCGTAAACGCTGCAATGACAAATTCTAGTGGCTCAGAGTGTCTCTCCAGAAAGCGAGCCTTCTAAAGTAAGACGCAACAAAACAAATCAGAATTTTAGGGGAAATTAATTTTTCGATGGATTGGCAAGAGAGAGAATTAAAAAGTGGGAACAGACGAGGAAACGGCAATGGTCTTTGGGTGTGAGGTAACGAAGGCCCTGGAAAGAGGTTTCTGTGAAGGAAGCAACCGAAATGAAAACGATCATGCAAAATGCAAAGAGACGACTTGCTGAAAAGATATTATACAGTTAGCATATAACTACTGTAACTCCAGCTCTCGATTCTCTAGGGAAACTCTTCAATTTCAATTACTTGATGGTGCCCTGTTCATATTCTGTGGAAGATGGCATAAATGCAATGTTTGAAAAATAGTTTTCTCTTTTTAAATTTGGATATTTAAAGGGAAACCTGGGGTTGAAGAAACAAAATAATGTATAATTTTCACAAGTGACAACACCTTTTCTCTTCTACACACAGCTCAGCTTCTAAAGGACAGTGTTTGTGTGAAAGCCTAGAAGAGTGTCATTGCTACTGTACCTTGACATCTTAAGGCAGGGGTTAGATAGCAGGGACCTTTGAGACCCAATCTTTTCCACTTTAGAAATTCTCTATAGGTCATTGTTATATTGACAAACACGGTAAAGAATAAAATGCTTCCATCTGCACTATTGCGCACCTGACAAACCAGTGCCTCTGCCGACATCACCGAGGGCGAAAGCAGCGCTGCCTGTCTTTTCCACAGGTCAGGATCTACGCAGATACCGCTACCGTTCTCATAACCTCTCCAAAGTCTTCAGTGAGGAAGAAACCATGAATTCATTATCAGAGATAATTAATCCAGATAGAAGGTGATTTAGCTACTGGTAGGGAAAATGCATCCAAGCACAGCTCATGATCTGGGTAATTTAGAAAGTTATCTTTGATAAGACAGGGCTGGTTGCTCGGGTTTCTATCGGCACAGAAAGAGGCTGATTGCAAGTTTAACTTGTTACTGAACTGATTCTGTTGAAGGATTAAATATTGATTTAGCCTGAAGTGGCTCCTATTCTGAACAATATTTTATTAGAACAGAACGCTTCCCCTGTCAGGCTCAATAATTTTAATAACAAATTTTAGTCTCCCTAATCAT
>NW_017731968.1:776825-786055 GCF_001890085.2 Hipposideros armiger | reverse complement strand
TATCGTGCAGTGTCATGTGTGAGACAGTGTCCTTCATTTTCTGCACTTGACATGGCTATGAAGTATTGCAGTCCTTGGAGTAAAACAGAGGCGAGAGTCTCCTGTAAGGGATGCAGCAGAAAATCAGTGAAGAATAGATTATTCCATGAGGAACTGGTTGATTGGCAGAACTCCACCGAGCTGGCTGTGTAGCCTGCTGTCTTGTCACCGCCACCTCAGATGTGGCCTTGGGAACCTCCCTTCTCTGACACTGTCAGCTTCAAGGTGAAGAGGGGTGATCCACTGCTGAGCAAATAATTCACTGCGAGTCAGTCTGACACCTGCTTTGCTACTCCTTCTGCAAATTTACCTCTTACCTCGTGTGTTCTATTTAATTCCCATTATACTGTATTTTACTTATGGAAAAAATCCAGAAGGAAATGTAGTATGAAAATCAGTCACCTTCCTGTCCTGGACTCTATCACCCCACATTCCTATTCTAAGATTTTACCTGTCCAGTATTTTTTTTGCATCTATCTATCTATTCATCTATCTATCTACCTACCTACCTACTTACCTACCTATCAACACATAACTTAAGCATTGTTTTACATCTTGATTTTTTACTTCAGTAATATATCATAGCTGTCTCACCATATCTGAATTGATACATTTACTTTATTCTTCTGAATGGCTCTGCTGTATCTCATTATACTGACTTTTCATATTTATTCACCTGACAAGCTGCTGTGAGCATTTTACTGTCTCCAGTGTTTTACTATGGCCATGCTATGAGGATGGAGATATATATATATATATATATATATATATATATATATATATATATATATATATATATATATATATATATATATATCCATATACACATATCAGTTGGGAAAATGTCCACAAACAGAATTTCTGGATCAAAATTTAAGTGGATTTTCACTATTCTCTCCAAATTGCATCAATTAGGACCTATGCTAAGTTTTTTCCATGGGATAAGACATGCTGATTAACTACAGTCACAGTAGTTGAATGAAAGCAGTATAGCATTGTTAGTGGCACTGGATTGAGTTTCAGGATAAGTGTGTTTAAATCCCACCTTTGCAATTCAGGAGTTGACTGATTTGGGGTGAGATATTTAAATTTCATGGCCTTAGTCTCCCTGCCTGTTAAATAGATGCTCGTAACAATGCCTGTGTAGTCTATTCTTTTAAGTGCTTAATGAGATAATCTTTGCTGAAAATGTGCTGAACACTGTCTAGTAATGAAATGAGTCCTCAATAAAGGTTAGCAACTGCCACCATCACCATCATCACCCAGTATTCATCTGTACCCATACTTCAGCTGTCTACTCACAGCTTTGTTTGGGTGACGAGTGGACCCTTAACTCGTTAAGTAATATTTTTCATTTAGAGCCTGGATTTTGAGCAGGTTTTCTTTTAAATTGTGTATCCCCAGTGCACACACCGTGGGAGCATATGGCTCTTAATTAGGCCTGATCATGATGAAGAATGACTGTTTAAGAGGTCAGTTACCACTCCTCCAGAGGTTATACTGCTTCATGAATAGAGCCAAAGCACAGCTCCCTGAGACACCGCAGTAAGACCACGCTCCATACAGTAGGCGTGTCTCTACTGCCAGGTGTTTAGCATGCTGGGCTGGCTACGCTGCCATAGAATTGCCACAGAGATTCCGTCACTGACAACAGTGAAATATTGATACCATAATTAGTTTTCAGACCATATGTTCAGATTTTTGCATATAGTTATTATGCAGCGCAGATTACTGGGGAGATGATTAGGAGAGCAGGAAGAACAGCAAGATGTGAGGCTTTTGCTGGAAAGAGCCATAGCTTTCCCCAACACGACCCAACGAGAAGCAAGGTGATTTCCTAGTGAGCGAGTCATCTTTAACGTAGCGCGATGGATATTCGAAGAATATGTGGACCTGGTGGGAAGAAACAGGTGGAACCACCTTTTTCCTCCTTTTGCTTTCTTTTACCTCCACCCTAGTTTTGAGCCTACTGGAGAGTGGGTTTGTCATTGGTAATGGCCACCGGCGATCTACAGCCAGGACTTCTGTCCAAGCAGTGATGTGACAGCGTAGCCATTAGTCATTTCTGCATATACCTTAGAGCAATGATTCATAGCTCTAGCATATAGAGCAAATGTAAATATTTGAAGACATAGTTATGCAATAGTTTGTAAAATCTCTTGGATTACCAAAGTTGTTGCTTTGAAAATGCCCTTGGCCCCCTGGAGCCCCTGGCTGACCTGTAGGCAATGGAGCTGTGAATTCCCCTCACCCAAGCAGGGGTTTCTGGCCTCGCTCAGGAGGGATAACAGAGACACTTAACCAAGAAATTAAGTGGCATTTCAGCACGGGAAGGGATGTGGCAGTTAAGGAAAAGGGGAAAACATTTTGGTTTTGCTTTCTCAAGAAACTCATACATTAAAACTTGCTATATACATCAGTGTGGGGACTTGTTTGAAGCTTTATAATATTTTGTGGAAAAATAAATGACAGATTATACTCTCTGAAGGTTGATTCTTTTCTCATTTTCTCTCTGAGAAATGTCAAATCACAATGAGGCATCTTATCTCAAAACTGCAGTGTCAGTGTTATTTAATTTTCAGCATACAGCCACCCTAGTGGTCTCCCTTCCTTCAGGGGAGGGCCAGTCCAAAACACAGATCATAAGTTTATAAATATGTGTGTAGGTTATTGTGTGGTCTAAACATCTTATACTGTTAAATATTTATACAGTGTTATTACTAAGCACTTGTTCCCAAGCACCTGCTATCTCTTTAGAGGCATGGGCAGCAGTGGGGTGGATGTAGAGGGGGTGAGGCCAGGCAGATGGACATGGACAGGTAACTGGGCTCCCACTGAGGACACTTGCTTTTCCCCGCCCTGCCTTTCCCCAGGGGTAGGACTAGCATTGCTGTGGCTTCTCCTCAGAAAGCACGTGTCTGTACTGCTTCAAATATAAGACAGTTGCTGCCCAGTAGAGTGAATTAAAGACTATACCAGTATACCACCCAAAAAGAGCAACTTTCTGTCACTTAGAGGCCATCAGGGTTAAACGAAGACAATGATTGTAAGACACTGTAAGTGTTTTAGCCTGGGGTTAGATGGAGATTTGTATCTCCCTTTCTCTCTTTTTAAATCAATGTACTCATCGTTTTCTTGGGTCTGCCATCCAGCTGTTCCATGATGGTTTCTTCTACTGAAAATGGCTATAATGAAATGTTATGTATTTGTCTTTTATGGCTGTGAAACCATCGCCACAAACTTAGCAGCTTCAAACGACACACACTTCTTCTGTAGAGGCTCCCGTGGGTCAGGGATCTGAGCATGGCTTAGCTGGGGCCTCAGTAAGCTGCGTCCAGATGGGGCTATGATTTCATAAGAGGCTCACCCAGGGAAGGGTTCACATCCAAGTTCCTTCAGGCTGTTGGCAGAAATCACTTCCATGTGGCTATAAGATTCATGGCGGCTTGCTTCTTCAAAACCGGGAAGGGAAGGAAAATGGGTCTGCTCACAATAGTCTTATTATACACACAGCTCCTCATCTTTGCCCTGTTCTCGTAATTAGAAGCGAGTCACAGGTTCCCCCCACACTGGAGAGAAGGGTGTCGTGAGGGCATGATTAATGCCCAGACTCCTACAGAGTAACCAACAAGTCTACTGGGACTGTGATGGAGGCCTGAGAGGATATGACATGTGAAATAATTGTATGGTGTAAAATTATACACAGAGGATATGCGTACAGGAGGGAAATATAACTCCAATTCTCCCTCTGATGAGAAAAGAATTAAATAACGAATGCTCTCATTGTACAGTCGAGAATACCTGAAGAAGGAAAATGATAGATTGAATGAGCCAACACCTGGTCCTGTCCTAAACATTTATGGAGACCCAAAGGTCCTTGATCATGTGCTAGGATTACATGACCAGCCACAGCACAATTAGAGGACCAACAAATCATGACAGCACTTGTATGCATTAATTCTGTAAGCCAAGTGTATAAATAAATGTCATGTATGGGCTATCTGAATCCAGGGATTTTTTCTAAGTGTGGACATTTTGGACAGGACCAAATATCAAGGGCCATTTAGTGTAGACCAAATGTCCTGCAAAAATAGGCTGACTTAGAAATACTACAACAACCTGATATGAACTAAATATGTGTGTCTTCCCACTTCCCACCATTCATAGGGTGAAGTCCTAATGGCCAATATGATTGGGTCACATGGAGAGGGGGCCTGTGGGAAGTAAGTAATTAGGTTTAGATGAAGTCAGGAGGAAGGGGCCCCCAGGGTGGGATTAGTATCTTTACAAAGGGGAAGAGATAGCAGACCTCTCCTGATCTCCGCCGTGCTGGGACACACTGAGAAGGTTCCTTCTATGGGCCAGGAAGACGGCTCTCACTGGGCACCCAATCTACCAGCACCTCGCTTTCATACTTCCCAGCCTCTGTAACTGTGGGGAATATAAGTCTGTTGTATAAAGCCATCCAGCCTGATGTTTTGTTCTGGCAGCCTAATCTGCCTAACACACAGCCTATATGTCTTCTTGCGTGTTATCAAATTTGGGTGAAAATCTCCTCAGTGTTTGGACCTAGACGGCTGAAGTCGATTTTAGCTGTCTCATAACAGAAAGGAGTCGAGTTAAACAATGAATCATTTACACAGTCTGTGTAGATGCCTGACCACTGCACTGTACACCTGAAGCTGAAGTAGAATAATACTGAATGTCAACTGTCAACTATAATTAAATATATGTATAGTCACAGGATGTGGAGTAGAGTGTGGGAATAGAGTCAATGGAATGGTAACAGCCATAGACGAGGGCAGAGAAGCAACAGATGGGGGGGGGTTATCACCTTGTGAGGAGTGTACGTATCTATTACATTGCTTTGTACACCTGAAACTAATAAAAAAAATTGAAAAAAAAACAATGAATCATTTTCCCTATAACTTTTTAAAATTAAAAAAATAATAATCGTATGGTTCACAGAACAATTTATTTTCAGTGAGTGCGTCCCTGCACATATCAGGCAAGTGAACGTGAATGAGGGGGCTTCACTTCCCTCCGGGAAGCTGGGTGCAGCGTGCTTTAAAGGGGCACATAGGTGCTGTGCTGAAACTATCTCCCCTGCAGAGTCACGGTAGCCGCAGCGTTGAATGAGAAAAACGTGGAGAGCACCAGAGTGTGGCCACTGGAATCCCAGGAAGAGAAGTGGGCGAGGCACGCTGCCAGTCAGGCTCCCACAGCACTGCTCAGACACCCCAAGTGGGAGCGCCTCAGAAAAACCCTTTATTTTCAAGATATATACCCCAACTGCAGTCAATAGTTATTTAGGAAAACAACTAGCTGTCTGGGATGATTTATGTATCAAAACGTAAAACAACAAATGGCTTATATTGCTACTGAGGAGGCTTAAATGTGCATGTATCTCTGTTTATTAATTTTCTCTACTTGCATTAAGTGAATGCCCACTGCATTCGGGCCACATAAAAAGCTTCGAAGGGCGTATAGAAATGAATGTGGCTTGCTTCATAACAACAAGGTTCTGCAATCTGTTCAGACATTCATACATGTTTATTTTGTACTCAGTTTCTGAGGGCACGTGAGAGGAGCTATCCATGACAGACACAGAGGGTGAGCATTTGGGATATTGGGTACAGGCCATCTTTTGCTTTCTTGATTATTTCCAAACCATTTGGGAATATTAGTGACAAGTATTCACATTTGTTCACTTGAAAATTACCTGTCTGTAATTGGGAGTCTCAGCATCAGGGGGGCTCAGGGTCCCTGAGGAGAGTTAGCAGAAAGTCTCAGTCTCTCTCTCTCTCTCTCTCTCTCTCTCTCTCTCTCTCTCTCACTCACTCCTTCACTCCCCCTCCCCCAGCTTTGAAAACACATGATTTTCATTTGCTGTGTTCTTCTCCCAGAGATACATATTTTTTTCCCTTTTATTACATATAGCACAAGCTCAGGGACCTGTCTGACAAAGGCAGATATTCACAGCATCACAGGGAAGAGGGAAAATGACATTCCTTCGCCAGAGAAAACATGCCTTCAGCCCACCAGCGGTGCTGTGGGTAACGGGGAATCGGTGGACCAGCTCAGAAGTCCTTCTCCGGCGTCCGGTCCTGCTTCTTACTGGTTAAGGGGGCTTGTCTGGATCAGTCATTCTTAATTTTTATGGGTCAGAGTCCTTTGAGAATTTGATCAAAATATAGAAATTTTACTCAAAACAGCTTAAGTGTAAATGGATCCTGCTTCTCAGGGTTTACAGATACCCTACCAATCTATGCACAGAATCTCAGAGGAGCCCAAAAATTGAGGCTAAGAATGTAGGTAACCTTGAATCTGTAACATTTCCATTATCTGATGTGGCCCCAGCTCCGTGAGTCACTTCCCTGTGACAACCGGACAATTGGAAACAAATGAAAGACAAAGATTCACTTCCTTGCTCTTAGCCATGGCTGGGCTCCTAGGTGAAAATATTCCTGAACCCGGTGAGATTCGCATAACATCATTGTCCGGGAGACAATTCCCCAGATACGACCTGGCATTTGAACATCCAGACCAATGTGTGGTTAAATAAACAGAGCCAAGGAAATGCCACTGTTACACATTTCTCCCTGGAAACTAAAAGGCATTTAAACAATAAAAGTGTTTCCATGACATAATGCAGGACAAGGAAAGAACTTTAGGCTAAATAAAAGTAGTTTTCATTAATGATAACTTGAATATTAAATAGGGAAAGTCATTTAAACTTTATGCTCAATATGTAATTTCTCAAGACTACGAATAATCTAAAAAAGCCTAGAGTCTTACTTGTTTGTTTTAAATTTAGAGAATACAAATAATACCTTTTTTTATAAAAAAAAAATCTAGAAAGGTGTAGTGGCCAGGTCATAGTATCTTCAAATTTCATGGATCTAAACCAAAATAATTACAGTCCTGAATGTTTAATACATCATCCAAAAATGTGTGCAACTTACAGATTATAAATGAAAACTAATACATACTTTATAATGGCCACCTTATTTTATAACTGATAGTTTTCTGAATCAAATGCTTTTTTTCTGATAGTTTCCTTACTCAAGTACATTTTCTCTGAGATATTTTCAATTACATGTATGTTATCTTTCTACCTGTGAAATTATCTCTCTATATAACTCTAAGCAAAATCAATTGATTCCTATAATTTTCATGGGCATTTTAGCGGAAGTGACATCTCCAGGTGACAAATGGCATCAGACGATGCCCACGCCATTTTTTAAAGTGCCTCACACCGTTATTCCTCATGATTGCCAGGTAGCTGTCCCACTGGCTTTAAATGGGAATGGACATCTTAATACTTGCAGACACTGCGCTATGGTGACTCATACCCTCCCGATATTATAACACTGGAAGAAAGAAAAACAGGAAGGTCAGCAAACCGGAATCCTCTCAAACCTAAGTCCCTTAGTGCATTCAAGTTTTAGAGCTCCTGAATAACAGACCCTTGTGTTATAGTCATTCAAATAAATTATTGTTTTATTTTAAAGATACAGTTGCCTGGTATATAAAACTAATTTCTACCAATTTCATGTTACTGAAACATAAAATGTCAGTTAATGTTGAGATGTTTTTCTAATATAATAAGATCATATTTTATAATTAAATAAAAACTTCTCCAGTTTTAATGTAGATGACAATAAAAGAACGTTTCATTTCCTCTGGATAGAGTGGACTAGGAATATGGTCCGATATCAACTAATTATCTATTTTTTTTTTAATCTGAGCCATCCTGCCACCTGTTGACAGCTCAGCGGCTGCTCAGCTCGGGCCGGGACTCGAACTGCTGTTGCTCAGAGCTCACACTCTTGAGTCAACTAATTACCTATCAATAGACTAGGCTTACTTCTGACTAAAGAGAGGCCACCAGGCTTCCACCTCCTGATACGATTTTGGAAGATACTGCTAGTTGCCTAACAAATGTCCATTCCCTCCTTTACTCAGAGAACCCCAGTTTTCTTGGAGGGGCTGGGGCAGGGGGAGGCAGCGTGTTCCTGGATTAAAATGCTTAGAATCACTTGCACCTAGAAGTGGTTTTATGGCAGTCTGGCTGCTAGAAAGTAACTGGAAGTCACTAGAAGAGCTTCTAAAAAAAAAAATTACCAACAAGTTTTTGTTTGTGTGTTTGTTTGTTTTTCTTGGACTTTTGCCTTTCCACCTGGAAGACACAGGGTAAAAGTCACGAGCAAATTATAAAAGCACAATATAAATGGGTCAGGGGACAGTGATAACATATCAGACTGTTCAGGCTGACAAGTTGCTCTGTGGGAAACGTAAATTCCTTTCGGCTGAGCTCCAGCAGATGGGTTTCTGTTACTCGCTGAAGCTGAGCAAATGCTAAGTTCCCTGGCAGATGCCACAGTGCCACCCAGAGCTTTCCTTAACACTCTGTTCATTATCTCCTCATCTACTGCTTTGTGTGTTACCTCCTCAATCAGGCAGCCTCCGCCCACCGCTGCTAACTGAGCATCCGGCAAGAGCACGAAGCCAGGAGCAGATGGTCATATGACACAGAGATGTCCGCTTCTTCAAGGAAGCAAATGAGATGCTCGGGTCCTACTCAGCCAGTCAGACAGACGGACACTCTGTCATCCCGGCGGAGGGCTTGACAAGGGCTCAGATTTCCAAGGCGTTCCCCTGTACACTTCCTGCTTTGCTAGGACAAGCCCTGGGCCGGAAGCAGGATCACAACCTCCACTCCGTGACCTGGACTCTCAACCAAACTGGTAATTTGCGCTGTTCCCCGACTCCGTAATGCACACGTTTGAAACGTTAGTTCCTTCTGTGTTTTAGCGGTCAGCCAGGCCTCTCACCACCCAACTGCAGTCTGCACTGGAGCAGCATGTGTATCTGTCCTCCAGGAAAATCTGCCACCAAATATATAGGGACCCACCAAACAAAACCTGTGCAAGGCTTCACTATGTCTGAGAACACAGACAAAGCCCGTACTTCTAGGCCGGTGGTTAAATCATCTTTTAACCCTCCGTGTAAGATTCATCATGTTCTAGGGCATATTCCATTTGAGACGGAAGAGCCAGCAGGCTTCAGCAAACCGCAGCTCGCGAGCCACATGCGGCTCTTTGGGTACGTACATGTGGCTCTGAAGTAAAATTGAAAATGAAAATAAAACGATCATAGTTTCATTTATAAAATATTTAAAGGATACG
>NW_017731968.1:766491-772575 GCF_001890085.2 Hipposideros armiger | reverse complement strand
TCTTTATGAAATTCCTTCATTGGTGATAATTTCACCTTCACCAAAAGGGAGAAATACCATGTAATACTATTGTTGAGGGGATAAATTAGAACATGTATGGAAACTGCCAAGTGTAGTTATGACAGATGCAGGCTGATAAAAGAGTAAAAAATATATATAATCCTTAACAGGTTATCATACCCCACCACAATCTTTACCTGGGAGGGCCTTGAATAAAATGAATAGAAGACAATATTAGAAGATGGCAAAATCTGATTTACTGTGGGTTTGTGCACAAAAATCCCTGACGGAGCCTGCATTGGTCCCTAAGAAGAGGTGGGGTAAAAACAGCCAAAAGACAGTGGAAGTAACAACAATAACAGTTTTTAGATGAAAGTTATAAATACTCTTTGTAGATATACACATATATGTGAATGAAGAGCGAAGATGACTTGGTATCTTTTTTTTTCTTATAAATACACTGACTTTCAATTTAAAAACTCAGTATTTTTGAAAGAATATTCACTATTGATTTTTATTTTTATATTCATTTACTCACTGTACTATGTTGCTCTGAGGTCTGTTGTTTTGGACTATATCTTTTATTAGCAGACAAAATAGGGATTTGTGCCCTTAATGACAATTTCAATACAGAAGAAGTTTTTAAATCATCTAGTCTTTCCTTCCCACATGCCCCCATCAATGTCAATGTCATCTTTCTTACAAAACAACTTTATCTGTAAAAAGTATCAAACTGTGAGTCATGCTTTTAATCTTGAATTTTCAAAAAAACACTTAACTTCCTGTCATTTCAATCCTAGCCATGACTTTTCAGCAAAAATACTCTCTGGTTATAATGGCCAGGAAGAAAACACAAAATTTCAAATACCTCACCAAAAAGAAAAAAAAAGAAAAGGAAAGAAAAATCTCAAAAAGGAAACATTTTAGAGGGCAAACTAATCAATGGTCATGACATGGTATAATAGGTTAAAAACATACAGAAATAACTGTATCATGGTATGAGGGGACATGCACCACGATTTTTTTATAGAAGGATATAAAACTAGAAATAACAGGTGACAACACAATGACATTAAACCATTTTGTAAGAAATAGCTTAGAGCTCTACAATTTTGTTAGAATCTGGCACAAAGAGATGTTTTGTGGTGAATCACGGACACATCATTGTTCAACTGGGGGACATGTCCCGTCAAGCATGAATGTTTGTGACTAATATTTGGGAAATTATTTTAGCTTTTTGTGACTTGTATAGCTGCAAACTGATAAATCCTGACGTTACAGTTTCTACTTATGTTGTATCTTGAGTTAAGCAGAATTTTCTTTAACTTCTCCTGAGATGATGTCAAGATTCCTCATTTCCCCTAAGTGTGATTCACTGAAAAACTGTGGTTTCCCTGGTCATATTCACTCTCNCATGTGGCTCGTGAGCCGCAGTTTGCCGACCCCTGGGCTAGGGGGAAGGGAAGAACTCAGTTTGCAGCCTCATAAGAGATTAATTCAACTGCCAACAATTTGTTATTCTGCCTGCAATACAACATTAAGAATTACAAATGTTTTATATTATAATCTTTGCAACCTCTGATATACCTATAAAGGTAAAAGGTAGCTTTGTTTTAAAAATAAAGAAAATAGATATGTATGCAGTATACATATCCTTTATTTTATTCTGTTTAATTTTTCCAGGTTGTAAATTGTCTAGGTGGCAATGGGGGGAAATTTTCCTTAGGTAATCCAGATAAAATCCAAACATACATATAAATATATTTTATATTTGCTATTGATAAAATAAACTAAAAATCTTTATAGATATAAAAATCTTTATATCACCTCAAAGAACACACTACTATATATTTTCTGTATAAATAAAAACTTATTAATGTGGGGATTCCTTATCTGAAGTGTACATTTATATTGATTTTATTAAAATAAGTGTTTATCAAGTTCTGTGTTCCACAATTACTCTCTACAAAGACATCTGCATTACCTATAATTAAATGTTTGTCACACATACTTGGGATGTAAACATATTCAGAAGCTTTATTGGAAATAAATAAAAGCATTGTTCATATATGCTCTTTGATATGCCTGCAAAAACTGCAGAATGAAATATGTCATTTTGGATGAATTAAATGCTGCTTTCTGAAATGTTCCTATTATATGTAAAACTAAAACAGAAACTAATTACAAATGAGTCTCTTAGTGAACTTTTCCTGCAATTTATGAAGTCAGAATATGGAATCACACGGGCAGAATTTAATCTAGAGGCAAGGAAATTAGAGGCCTAGCATCTGTACAAAGCACAAGGTTTACATACATTTTCCAGGTCACCACTCTAGCCTCCCTCTGCTGTCAATCAATCCCTGCAACATGTCTCATTGTCTCCCAAATGCATAAAGACACACCAACACACACACACACACACACACACACACACACGCTCATTCTCAAATGCACACAGTACTTTTCCCCTTTTTCATCACGTAACTGCTGATCGTGACCACCACATAAGTAAATGTCTGAGTCACTTAAATTATAATCTCGGTTGAGTGATTTTTACATCCTATTGGATATAACAGCTCATGGCTTATGACTGTAGAAAAAAGTTGAGTCTCCCTTTACACCAAATCTCACTAATAGTACTTTGATTTTACAGAATAAAGAATATAGTCTCTGTGAAGGAATTCCCACTAGCAAGGCTACCGACAGAGCCTCCCTAATTTTAAAGGGTAGACACATTATTAACTTACTCATTTAACCAAATACACTGGGCAGAATGCTATATGCCGAGAATTGAAACATACAAATGGCGTGGACATGGCCCTCCAGAAACACAGGGGAGAAAGCACTAAACAGAGAATTAGTGTTAATCTGGAAGGACTTCCACAAGCTTCTTTGGGACTTTACAGAGAAGCTAAAAGGTTGACTACTCAACATGTAGTGATGGTGTCGTGAGAAGCCGTCTGAGAAATATGTAAAACAATACATCAGCAGGATGCCTACTACATATTTAGTCACTCAGTACTCAACGTTCTGAGTCACAACTCGAAATGTGCTCATCTTTTCCCTGCAGCTCCCCACTGGAGATCATTTTCCTGTGCAAGTTAGATTATAACCTCAGCAACAGGGTAGATAACTTTCTTTTTCAAACATTCCCAGAGCTTGGGCCTACTAAATTAAGAGGTCAAAAGGGTTTATTGCTAAAATTAATTGAAGAATAAAGAATGAAATTAAGAGTGAGTCGATTGTGAATTAGGAACACTAGTAATAAATTAAACCGGAGCTGATTAGAAATAAAACATGACTCCTCCTTTAAGGGGAGGTCTTGGAAGAGAATTCTTATGTAAGTTCCTATAAATATATCAATGAATAAGATGTAATGACCAACAAATTATAATTACTAGATTATCACAGATGCTGCCTAAAACAAAATAAAGCAAGCAAGCCTAATATTAAAATAGTAATTATTTTCTAGTGACAATAATACCAATAATAATCACTAACATATATAAATAGATCACCATGTGACATGTGTTTACATATTCACGCATCCCAAAAACCTATGTGGTAGGCCCTATTATAATTTCTACTTTAAATATCTAACACGGAGATGGAGAGAGGTAGAGCTTATTGACCAATAGCACACAGTCAACCTGGAAAAACAGCAGTGCTTTTTCCTGGTGTCACTGGTTCCAAAGCTTCCACTTTATTGTATGTTATAAACTGAAATAGCCAAACATTGAACAAGCTGTCCAAGGTCATATGGATAGCAAATTTGTGGAAATTGAGCTTAGAGTAAAAAAAAAAGAGAGAGAAAGAAAAATGTTGGTTCAAAGTTAAAGTGTTGGGCAGGAAAACAGAATATGTTGTTAAAACTTTCTATTCAAAGAAAACCTGTTGTAACTCTATGTGATCCAAATAGCATTTCATCAACACAGGTAGATCTAAAAATACTATAAATATCACCAGAAAATACATACATGCAATAGTACTGGGTAGTTTAATATAAGATGCCCTGTGCATAATGTGCTGGCACATGTACACGCGTGCGCACGTGCGCGCGCACACACACACACACGCATACAAATTATGTCTGCTTTAAAAAAAAGTTGGGGGGGGCAGCCAAGTGGCTCAGTTGGTTAAGAGCTTGCTCAAGAGTGCGAGCTCTGAGCAACAGTGGTTCGAATCCCCACCCAAGCTGAGCAGCTGCTGAGCTGCCAACAGGTGGCAGGATGGCTCAGCTATTTTTATTTTTTAATTCAGAGAAAGGATATTGCAGCAGAGAAATGACAGACTTGGGTTCAGACAAGATGGCACACAGGAAGCAGCACCATGGTCGTCATCTTACCTCCCCCACCAACAGAAGCAAGAGACCCAGACTGGAAGTTTGAGTCCAACCTAGCTACGGAAGGCAGCCCAGACAGGTGTATTCCTTCCCTGGATTAAATGGCAGTCCCTATGACAACATCAGGAAGCCTATCACCACTGACAAGGAGATCAACAGAGAGCCCACCCCTCTAAGTGGCCGGGAAGGACTACTTGTCACAGGACTCCCCCCGGCCCCAGCCTGGGCGGACAGATTTCTCAGGAACAGGCAGCCTGGAAAGAGTTCTGTGCCCACGCACAACAGGACAGAAAAAGCAGAATGAATGTCAGAGTCATGAACTGTCACAATGATATGTGCTAAAGGTGCATGTAAGACACATTTTAGTCATGCACGCTGATAGGCTACTTGATTGTTCACCCTCCCATGCTTTGCAAATTTTCATTCATACTTCATCTAATCACATGTACCATATAGGGAAAATTATAATCTTTCAAATGCAGTATTATTTACTATTCACTAAACATAGCAATACAAATCCTAACAGCTTGAGATAGGTAGACAGACAGATAATCAGATAGACAGAGATTTAGATAAACAAACAGCTAAAGAAGGACTTTGTGTACCGAAAATTATTAAGGGTGATTTGGGGAGGCAATTTTTCATGTCAAACTGTCTTTACAATATGGAAAATAGTGAAGTAAATTGGAAATCTTAATATCTAATGAAATGTTATTTCAGGTTCATCCTAAATAGTGTAACACAATTGTATAGTCACTACTAAAGCTAGAAAAGTCCTCTAAGGTGGATCTTTATATCAGCATATTAATTAATTGTACAGTTATATGACTTAATTCATAATTAGATTTCTATGTCTCCAAAGCCAAACAAATCTTATTTGTATGGTGATTATATATCCTGTAAATTCCACTGGTTTTTAGATGTCTTATTGTTCTGGATATATTTGTATCTATTCCTTTATCTACTGTTTAGGTTTAAAGTATTTATTTATACCTCTGGACTGATATCTGACATATTTGCAGCTATTGTCCATGTGTCACACTTATTATTTGTTACTTTATATTTCTTGCCCTCTCCTTCTGGTTTCTCTGGTTTTAAGTGAGCATTTTATAAGATTCATTTCTTTTGCCTTTCTTAGCATATCAATTATACCTAAGAAAAAATTAGTTTGACCACCATACATAAATGATAGACACATATAATAAAGACAGTCTATGATTCATGAAAAGTATTTATCACAGGTCAATTATTCCCCTTTTGTGTCACAGGACATAGCATTTAATGCAGACAAAAATAATGGCTATGCACTATGCATTTCATTTAAAAGAAATGATAAATCCCCTAAGCTTTGGATGCTGACTATGAAGAATATCCTGGTCATGTAATTATGCTTTTTATTATTGTAAATGAACCTTACAAATGTCCAAATAAACCTATAAATGCAAATATTTTAAAGTCCATTTTGACTAATGGAAAAAAATGAAGTTAAATATATTTAGTTAAAATATCAGTCAATACACGGTGAGTCTCTTGTAGTGCTAGGACTACATTTGTGTCTTTTAATTTAAATTTCCTAATTTTTCCAGTCATTTCAACTCACCCAGTTTCATAAATCAGTGGGTAATCACAGAAGATTACAGACTTAAAAACGTAACCAATCTTAAAATTGGAAGAGAGAAAATTTTAGACACAGCAAGGGTGATGTTCACTGTAGGGTAAAGGAAACTTTCAAATATAATTTT
>NW_017731968.1:763142-764371 GCF_001890085.2 Hipposideros armiger | reverse complement strand
CGGAGAGAGTTATTGGCGAGGACGGCCTAGAGAACTCGTCTCCTTCCCCAGGGTCCTGCCCCCAGCTGTCCACTTTGCTACATGGCTCTTACCACTGGTGGAATTTGCCCAATTGCAAAACTAAGTACATATCTGTGTTTGGGTTATAAGATAAAGACCCATATAATTATAATCTCAGGTTTCTCAATATTTATGTAAACAAACAGGCCAGTAGATACTCTTTTATATAACATGGAGGTGAACATTTTCATGACAGATCGTTTCAAGTAGAAAATAAGATAGGTACTTAATTCTGGATGTTTTATTTTGGTTTGTGCATATGGGGAAAAAATGGAGATGAAAATTCATCTTTGATTAAGTGAAATAATTTTCACATATATTTTCAATAAAAGTTGATAATATTCAGGACTGTTGATGATTAAGTAAAACGAACAGGTAAAAAGAACAATTCCATATATTAATGTTTTGAATACAATGATGATATGACATTTACTGTGCTATGTTTTAAAAAAAGCATCAATAAATAGATGAACAGGTATGAAAACAATTATTCTAGAATTGCTCATAGTGAAAAATATTGAAAGCAACTTGAATTTTTCCCAGTACGGGTAAATTGAATATCCATGCTAGGACTATTTTGCTGCTATTAAAAGAATAAATGTTATATTTATTGTATTAGAGTAATGCCCATGAGATATATTGGGTTGTCGGAAAAGTCATGACGCATTTTTGCAACAAAAAAGATAGAAGAAAATACATCATGACTTTTCCAACAACACAATATATTAAATGAAATCAAATTTAAGATAAATATTTCAAGTTTTGATACTACTAATGTGTATTTACATATCTGTATGAGCATGGCAAATGAGGTTGAATGGTCCCTATCATGATGTTACCTTTTAAACTGTTGCCCATTTGAAGGCACAGTGAACAATTGAGATAGCATATGATATCCATGGTTTATGGCAGACATATCAGTCTGCTAATTACGCATGGTAAATTTAAGAAGTGATTAAAATCATCATTCTTTTTGTACTTGGTGATCCTGTGTCTATTATCTATAAACTGGAATGATGAAAAAGATATATGATAGACAGATGAAGTAAGACCTGGATTTGATAATCAACAAACACACTCCTCTTACTCTGTTTTTAAATACTTTGCCCCTATAAGAACGTATCTTTTTAACTTTTTCCTATTTTCCCTCAATTGTATTTTACTTTGCA
>NW_017731968.1:748232-758387 GCF_001890085.2 Hipposideros armiger | reverse complement strand
GAAGCGTGCCCATCCTCTAGTGTCACAGTTACACAGCTCAACTGCGACAGGCAATGCGCTGAGGCAAGGCTGGCTGGCTTCGCTTCCTTTCCTTTTTCTCCTTCCTCCCTTCCTCTTTACTGTTTTTCAGGCTCAGCTCGCTAGTTTCTAATTGATTCTGTGAGCTCACTGATATATTTCCAAAATGTCTCCTTCAGTTTAATTAGCAAGATTAAGTAAGAAAGGATCATAACTGGTACATAACCTGACTAGGTTAAAAGCTCTTTCAAATGAATTGTTATAAACAGCATCAAGGTATTGTGCTATGTTGCATGGAAACTCAAGTATTAAATTACAATTGAAATATTAAACTAAACTATAGTAGAATTTGTGATTATATGTTATAATATCCAGAATTTCTAAGTCGCTCTGGGAAATGACAGCAAACTATCACTTATAAACAATAAATTATTTCAAGCATAATTATTAATTTGGCTACTAAAAAGATATGATTGGTAAAAACAACTGGACTTTTAGGAGGAAAACAAAATTTATACAAGAAATACCAATTACATATGTTAGTGATAAAAAATTTTCAAACTATTAAATACTAGAAAAAGCTTATCTAGTGTTCAGTTATGCATTGATGTGACAAAATATGTTTTAAAATATAAAACAGGAATGTAAAGTGTTAATTCTTTAATATATTTTGATACGAATGCAATGTTGTGTCTCTAGATCTCTAATGTGTGAATTTCACAAAAATTGGAATTGTTTCTCTATGTTAAATTAAGGGCAAAAGTTGTTTTGCACATTTGTTTGTATGCTGAAGACATTTCTAAATGTGTTTTCACCTTTGATACAGTTGATGACAGGACATTGGTAGATTAAAATAAAAAAACACAGAACAAAGAATTCAATCTTTGAAATATTTGTACGTACATGGTTTTGATTTATGCTCCTTTCAACATACTTTTCTCTTGTGACTAAATATATCAATAGTGGAGTATACTCTTGAGACAGACCCTACAACAGAGGTACAATGATTACCTAGCATTAAATAAATGCTTCAGAGGAGAAAATAAATGGATTTTCTATTGTGTGAAAGACAGGTCCCTGAATGCACTGACAAAAATCAAACCTATTCCACAATGCTACTTAACTCATAAAATAGTGTGCTGCATATGTCAGGAAAAGAAGGCTGCATTCCAAGACGTGGCCCTAATTCAATGACAAATGCAATGTCACTGTCACTGTGGGATGCAGTAGCATTGGTGACTTCATTGGCATTATTTTACTCAATAGTCCTTAACATTTGCTGATTTGAATGTTATCTTGGTAAATCAATGCTATTAATGATTTTTACCTTTAACAGTGTCCAGTAATGGTTGCTGACTGGAACTGTCAACAATGCAGTTTTTTATTTTATTAAAGTTTCTGTGCTACATAAAATCTTAGACTTGGATAGTAACATCCAAGTTCTATTAGTCCCACTACTAAAACTATGCTAATGTTTTAAGTAAATCTCCTCACACCTCAGATTTAGCATATGAATAGAGTTTCATCTCTTCCAAATCTGGAAATTATTAATATCTTCCCATAAAAAAGAACTTCCCAGTTCTTAAGGCTTGAAGAACTCTGAAAGAAAATGAATGCATTAGATAAATATGTGACACTATCACTGAATTTTTGTAATGCTTTACAAGCAACTGAAGATTATCACAACCTATCCTTTGACAATTTTCATTCAGAATATCAAGTTTGAAGGGAGATATTATTTATACTATCTGGAGGATCTGCTCCTTTAAAGTTAATGATATTTCATAAATTTTAAATCCAAGAATAAGTATCAACAGTGTTGACCTGTAAAATATCAACATGGACCCAATGTGATGCTTACACGTATCATGTGTCTTAACATGACCAACAGGATAAACTATTAAAAGAAAAAGAATAACTCCTGGAAGGGTGAGGCATCTTGCCCTTAAGGTCACTGGTTCTGATGTCAGCTGTCTAGGTGTGAACCCTGGATCTGATCATTACTAGCTCTGCAATCTTGACAAACTTCTCTAATTCTTGGTGCCTCAGTTTCTCTATCTGTAAAACCATAATGCAGGATTTAAAGAGGTTTTGTATTATGAAAAGCAATGTATGTAAAATATGGAGGAGCACACCAAAAGTGCTTTTAATTACCAAATGGCTTTTGGGAAAATGGAAAAATTGAACACTTGAACTTTTTGAACATTGTCTCAATTCCCTCTATTTATGTTTCTCTACTTATTCAAATACAAACATAAGATCTTGCTATGAAAAAGTGACTTTACAAATAAGTAGGACAGCCTTCCAATTAAATGGGAAAGAAAAGCAGAGGGTGAAAGGAAGCCTCAGGGAACCGATTTCCAGAAGGTGAGACCTTCCTCTGAGAATGTGCGTGGTGGGATTACATGTGGGCTGCTGAGAAGGCCTGCCCAGGCCTGGGGACTTTGCCCATTGAGGACAGCCAGCCATGCTGCGGATGGCAAGATGGCTGGGAATCTGGAAGTTCCCTAAACTCATTTGTCATTCCCTCAGCCTGACAGTGCCTCGTGCCATCGTCCTTCCCCAACACACGTGAATATACACAAGGTACGTGAGAAAAGCACCGTTAACCCAGTGCCAAAACACAGAAGAGACCCAGTCTCATTAATTCTCACACATCCTAGACATCCTTGGCTTGCAGTAGCTGAATCCAAATTTGAAAGCAAGGGCTTATCCCCTCTGAACTCAAAATCTGACAAAATCAGAGACCAGTCATTAGCCAGAAATGTAGAGTACTTGGCGGGTGGGGTGTGGCAAAGCTTAGATAAACTCAGTCTTATAATGGAAGTGGGCTGGTCCCTGACACACTCAGAATTGATGAAACATGAAAATCACTTCCTCATCTTTATTGCCAGATATGGAAATGTGGGAAATAACTTCAATTTATGGGGAAAAAAGGAACAAAACAAAGCAACAATATACCACAATATTTATATAACATATTACAAATATATACACTTTAATATATCATATTATGTATTATACATGTATATTGTATCTATACATATATAAATATTATATGCTATATACATATGAGCATAGCATTACATTGGTCATTGTATCTGGTCATCTATTTCTATATAAAAAATATAATAGTGTGATTTAGAACAATTTGCTAAATTTACTACATTTTGCTTCAAAATTTGACACCATTTTGTAGCAAAGCCAAAGAATTCTATAACGGCATGAAATAAATAATTTCAGAATAAAATGAGCATAGGTTATACAAGGCCTTTTCATCAAAACATGACTAAACATTGCCATGAGGGATTAAAACAGACCTAAATAAAGGCGTGTACTATAAACACAGGTTGACTCAATATTTTTAAACTGTCAATTAATGCCAATTCAATCTATAAATTCAGTGGAATTCTAATCAAAATACCAAGATATACCTGAAATAGCGTATAAATATTGGCCTAAAGGATCAGTGGTAAACAGAGAACAAGCATGTGACTGGGATGCCCCAGTTAGACTGATGAGTAGGTTTCCATATCCTCATGTAAAAGTCCTTAGAGACGACCGTACAGGCATTATATTTTGAAATATTTCTTTAAACGACTCAATACTAGGCACTACTGGTTGGGAGTTGAAATGAGAATACACAAAAAGGGGCAATTCATTAAGCATCCGGTCATCTAATTCTATCCTAGATTTAGGACTTTGAATCACTGTCTAATACTGCAAATGAACTTGAGATTAACTGTCTTGATGTAAGATTTGTCTGTGTCTGGACAGAAGAATGAATAGATCTTCTACCTGAGAAATGGGAGAACGGCTTACCGTCAGAGATACAAAATTGTCTACAAACCTAATTTTTTCTTACAGAATTCTGTTTCAGAGAAAATATGATCAACCATACCTGTTATATGCATTTCTACTAACTCCCATGCCAAAAAAAACAAACATTTTTCTAACTTCTACATATTCTGACTGTCATTTAATGAGGGAGCCAATGGCATGGTTTCCACAAGAGAACTGCTGTTTGAAATGTATTTTTGTAATTCCTATTCTATCTTATTCAGAAACGATGGACTAAGAAACCACTGCTGACAGGTTATTGTGTATACACTGTACTTCTGATACAAGACTGTATTTACAGTAGAATTTGATTTACTCCTTCCTTAATTTTATCTTGTGTAAATAATGCATAAGAAAGTGAACAAATATCCTAAAATATATTTGAAAGAGTCTTGAAATAGCAGGAGTTTTAGGATTTAATTCGGTCATAAAAGAAGGTAATTGCATAACCTTGATCAAAGAGAAATAACATTTCTGAAATGTATTTTACATGCTAGATACCGTGCTAGTAGATTTCTGTGTCTAACAGTACAGACTCATTGTGACACATAAGACTACATTATTTTGATGAGATAATACATTACAGTGGAGTGTGTTAATGACACTAACAGGCTCTTAATCTAATGAAATATAACTACTTCCTTAGTTTTTAACTTGCAAACATAACTATTTCCTCAGTTTTTTACTTGCAATCATTCAGGGAAGTTCTGTGAAGCCATATGTAAATTTTAAATAAACGTACAACAATTTCTCAAAAAGCAAAACATAAATATTTTCATTGGTCTTTTTATTAAATAATGGACCAACTGAAATCAGTTTCTTTAGAATTATGGTTGGTATTTTAAAAAACCTTTTCATTACAAATATTTTCTTAGAGAGTTGCACACAAGGTCTGTGTTTTAATTTTTGAACGTGGTCTTCTCCCTACCTCATTGAACGGCGATGCATATCCGACCAATACGAGACCAGTCACGTTATTTCCCCCAAGTATTTGCAAATAGGATGCCATCTCTGCGGATTGTTTGAATAAGGAAACTTCAGGGTGGCTTCCCTCCAAACGACGATGGACATTGAGGGTCTACCCATTGGTCGAATTGCTAAGATGGTTGTTATTGTTGCTGTTGTTTCGCTGTTTTTTTGTTTGTTTCTCAAGGAGCAGGCTTTTCAGGACTTTATAACCTACTTTATCTTATTATATATAAAACTAATCATGAGTATATGTCTTAAATTGAATTTGCTGATTTTTAGCCCTGTGTTAGAATCACCCGTTGATTTTTAAAATATGTCTGTACCTGGGGCAGCACAGTGTCCAAATTTAACCTCTGAAAGAGATGTACAGACATCAGTCAATTTTAAAATCTCTTCAGGTGATTCCCATTCATGCACCAGTGGTCCAGTGATTGAGCCCGATGTACCTTCTTCATGCCACCAAGCAATATGTTAACCTTTCAGAAAAGGTCCAAGAAGTCACTTAATGCACACAGAATGGATCAGAAGATAAGTAGAGCAAGCAGCTATGGAAACTGAAATGAATCAGCAACTAAGAAAGGAGAAACAAAACAAAACAAAACAAACAAAAAGAAAAGAGTTGTGTACCAGAAGTTAAATTGGGTTGATTTTACTGTGAATTATGAAGAAATTAGAGCAACTTTCTATGCTGATGAAACTGAGTCAATTAAGTCAAAACAATCTGATTATGCAAGAAATAATTCCCTTGGGTATTTGAGCAAGAGGACCCCTGCTCTGAGCACCATGCATTGAAAAGCCCCACATATTACAAACGCATAAACACAACAGGGGTTTGAGACCTCATGAGCACACCTGTCTCAGAAGGGAGCTGGATTCCAGTGTGAAGGGGCCTCAGGTAGGATTACGATGCACTCATCCATTGCAACAGGGAGAAGGAAGAATACGTGGGTAAATATGTGGACAGGTTAACAGACTAGGTAGTTAAAAACCTGTGAAGGTTGTTTTCTGATTGTTTTGTGTTTTTTCTTTTTTAAATAAATAATTAGTAAATGAATTACTAATGAATAAAATACTGATTAATTTTTAAGAGTTTTCTTAACAAGTTAACTAAAATTTGCTTCATATCCACACTTTGTTTTATTGTTATAGTCACTTAAGAATAGAGACGAATGACTGAAAAGTTGCATAAAAAGTTTGATGAAGTGGAATCAAAAAATGTAGGGCCAGAATGATAGGAAGCTGCTGAAATGACATGACCCGGGGAACAGCTCTCTTCAAACAGGTCTCTCCAGCTGGCACCTTCCTGGTGATAGTTAACCTTATCTGTTACTCATTTGTACAAAAACAATTAAGCTTCATTGAAAAGGTGAACACTGAAAGATATGACATATAATTATCATAAAGCAAGCCTAAATTAGTTTGACTATATTATCAGATTAGAAGGGCTCTAATGAGATAGAATTCTGGAAGGCAGAGAGACTCCACAGAGTAAATTATAATAATACCTTGCTATCATCACCACCACCATCATCACCACCATCAGGACGAAGGAGGACAAGGAGAAGGTGGAGAATTGTGGGGTGTGGAGGACGGGGAGAGCAGGCAAGAAGGCTGGATTCCTGAATGACTGACTACAAGAAGCAAAGCCTCCTTTTCAAACTATGGCAGCCACTCTGCACTGTCATTTGAGAGAACACACTTATTTTGTGTTTGAGCAGTTACACTGATTGGGCAGTGCAGTTTACTCACTGACGATACAGCAGTTGACATTCAATGAATAATTATTTTGTTCCAGGTGCTATATTAAAAATCTCAGTATGCATTATCTCATTCCCTGCTCATTACAAAATGATGTGTTTGGTAGAATTAAAATGCCCGTTTTACAGATGGACATAGAGAGCTGGGCTATTTTTCCTAGGTTATATATCTGTGTCAACTGGGTGTAGAGCAGTTAACTGATTAAGACCAGGTAATGAGAGGATTATTACACCCCATGCTCTGTAACACGGTCCTGAGGCCAGCTTACAGAGAGAGAAACTGAGAAAAGAAAAATGAATGAGAACTGGGCTTTTTAAGGTCGAAATTCTGCAAAGGACATAAGAATTGACAAAACAAAGAAGATAAAATGCTGAAGAAAAACTCTGCCTTCTTTACACATTGCCTGGAACCAGGACTTGGACTCAACACAACTCTACCCAGATGCTTACTCCAGTAACCAATAACCATCAGCCTAATTAGAAATATTTGTGAACAAGTGTTAATGATGTTTATTACAATTAACTTACCTGATGAAATCTTCTAATGCCTAAAGGAGAGCTTCACGGAAAATTCAATTGGGAATGATGAAAATGCAATTGACTATTTTGAAGAATAATCACTTATCATAACTTAGTTTAACACAACAGGCTCTATCAGCAAACATTTCCCAGTAGTGTTATTTATTATTTATCTTTTCTGAAATGCTTGTTTAATTATAATAATGAACAAAATGGTCAGCAATACAGACTGAATTTCAAGATCAGCGGTTAGATGTCTGACTTAGAAAATTATAGGTTATAGAATGTTCAAAGTGTATTTTAATTTATATTAAAAATGAAGTATTTGAACTGCCTCTGAAGCCTGTCATTTGTCACATACAATCTTACTATTCCAAAGAAGAATCTGACTAATAAGTCTTTAATGATTATGATTCTTAATCCTTAATATTCATAGATATATATTATATATATAACACTTTATATTAAATCAAATAAACTGGACTACTCAGATATTAAAGTGAATATCCTCAGAGAAAAGAAACATAGAATAGGATTCAAAATATTAGGGATATTTATTTCATTTATAGGATACTTTTTAAATTTAAGTCTTCTCAAAATAGAACTTTTTTGTTGACTATGAAAATAAAGCACTTTCTATTAAACAATATGTTATTACCCAGCAAATTTCATTTTCTCTGTTAAATGTGTAGATATTATAATGCTCAGCTATATAATGTAAATAAGATGACAGCCAAAAGTAAGGTTTTCTAAATCCTTAAAATAGTGTGAAACTAATCTTAAATTAAATAAGCTATAAAATTTAACAAGGTCAAATACAAAGTCATCATTGTCTCCTTCTCCACAATTTGTCCTAAGATTCTGAAACATCACACACCCTATGGCGTTATCCCCATAACACTCTGCCTCCTGTCATAGATGATTATATCAAGAATGGAACCAGGAGCCAGACAGAGCCCACCAGAGGCTAAACTAAAGGTTACAGACACCAATGTAATTAGTTGTTTGTGAGCGCTGGACCCAAAATGTCATCAGGACTTTGGGGCAGTTTGGGTCACTTTGGATGCAATACACTTTGGCTACTGCATGCCCACTAAGCATTGTAAGTATGCTAATGTACACACAGAAACTTCCAAAGTGACCCGATTTGAAGAAATAAGCAGAGAAGTGATTGTCAGAGAGCAACTGCCTAGAAACTCAACAGTCCTGTGACCCAACTCTCACCACTGCTGCCCTTTAGACTGGGGTAGTCACAGGTTTCTATTATTGCAATAAACTTACACAATTTAAGAAATTATTATTCAAAGACAACAAAAAACCCAAAAGCAAGATATTAAATTTGATAGCAGTCAATGTGAGCAAACTCTGCAAATATCTTGTAATAAATTTTGTGAAATAGCATTTAAAATTTTAATGCAGTTCTAGGCTAAGCTACCAGAAGCACAGAGTAATTTAATATAAATATAGATGATAAAAATATACTCCAGCTCCAGAACACTAGGCTAAGTAAGTCAAGAATATGCTTTAAAATATCTTAAAGAATGGTAAATGTATTTTTATTTTAGTATGTTGAAAAATAGGAAATAAAAAACTGATTAAGAGATAGCAAGAAACACAGATATAAATACATGAAACATACAATAACAAACAATAATATAAAACTATTAATAATAGGGACAATGCAGTTCTAAATATAATCCCTATGATTATCAGAATAATTTAAAAAAACAGATCACACATACTTTTCAAGAATATATATAACATTTTCCACAATCGGCTATATGTTGGTTTATAACATAAGCCTCAATAAATTATGAAGGACTGATATCAATGTACACTTTCCAACATTCGTGAAGACAGGCATCAATTTAAAAAGGCTGTTGGGTGTGGGAATCTCCAACAACTTGAAAATGAAGCAAGCTAACCCAAACAACCAACAGAACAAAATAAAAAAGCAGTCACAAATGAAATTAGAAAATGTATTAACCTGAATGAAAACAATATATTAAAACCCATATCATGCAGCTAAAGAGTTGCTTAGAGGGGAATTTATATGCTTGACATTAGAAAATTTTAAAAGCAATAATCTAAGATTCCATTTCAGGAAGCTCAAAAGAGAACAGGAGAGCAACACCCAAGCAATAAAGCAAAACAATAAAGAACAGAAATTGACAAAATTAAAATCATAAAATTTTAAGAACAAAAGACTAGTCAAGCATAGTTTTTGTAAATATTAACTCAATGAACCCAACCAATACTGTTCAAATAGAAAACAGAGAAAACCAGGAGTACTCAGCTTGCTTAGTCGAAAAAGCATGAGACTCAAAATAAAAAAAGACAATCTCCAAAACAGGGCATCACTACAGATACTAAGAAAATATTACAGTCAACTTAGATTAACAAGTTTAAAAGTAAGAATGAAATTGATAAATGAAAAATATAAGTTATAACTTGACAGAAGATAAACAGAATTCTGAGTAATTCAGTGTCTTAATAAAATTCAATTGTTTAGTTAAAACTGTCTTACAGTGAAAAGCTCAAGCCTGAACAACTCCTTTACTAAATTCTAAATATTTTAAAAAGCAATAATGCCACTAATTTAAAATATTTGAAGAAGATAGAAAAAAGGAAAACATTTTCAACTCATTTTCCATCACAGTTTTAACCTGAATACCCATCCTGACAATAACATAACAACAATGGCAACAAAATGCAGATTCATCCTTGTTATAGAAGACCATGTTAAAATCTTGGCCAAAATTGAGCAACTCAAATCCAGTGAAGCAGGAAATCAAAACCTAGATGAGAAATTAGAGTGTACTGCAGAATGGAAACATGTTTAACATTTTATTGAATACCCTGGCCAGCAAAATAATGTAAGGAAAAAGGAAATAGAAAAATAAACATAGGAAAAAAACAAAACATGTTTTTGTGATGTCATGATTGAATAGAAAATAATTTTTTTTAATTAAACAAAATAATAGTAATATTAGTGAACTAAAAAGGTCTCAATACATTCTATATGAACTATAATTGTCAAAGACAAAGACAG
>NW_017731968.1:708232-743232 GCF_001890085.2 Hipposideros armiger | reverse complement strand
CTGCACAGGTGCCTTCCCACTAGCGCGAGCAGCCTCTTCCACGCCATGCGTCCTCCGCTGTAAGAGTGAGGCACCATTGTTGGTAGTCCCTTGACTCATTTTTCTAGTCTATCTATTCAATTATGGAAGTAGAACCTGTTTTCCCATTATGTGTCTTAATAATTGCTCTTGATTTGGGTACTAACCATTTTTTATCAGAATATTAACTGCAACAAAAACAATTACAATAAATGTTGAGCATGAAAATAAAGTAAAATTAATTTATGAATTATAGCATAAAAGGAAAATATGTATTCTCAATTGGTTCCTCATAAAGCATATGCAAATAGGTTGGGGTTTAGAATGAACACTGATTTTATTATGGTGTAGTTTCATTTTCCTTAGCTTTACTGGTCTGCCAAATCAGATTTCTTTTAAAAAGGGCCTTCTTGGGAAAGGAGGGTCAGTACAGAGTCTCCATTTGGAAAGATGAAAAAGTCCTGGAGATGGGTTGTGACGTGGTTACAAAACAATGTGAAAATATTATACTTAATGTCACTGAACTGTATGCTTGAGGAAGTAAAAATGGTGAGTTTATGTTACATATGTTTTATCACAATTAAAAAAATGCAGGGAAAAGTATACCCGTTTATTAAAACAGTGGTTGTAGGTTTTGGAACCATTTTATTTTACTCCTTATATCACCCTATGATATTAAAAGATTCTCCTGGCTTTCTTTTACCCATTGGTTGTGGGGGGAGAAAAAAAAAGTTATTAGAGATCTACTATCAGTTCAAAGAACTGTTACATTTGAGCCCAAGCATTTACATTCAGAGACGTTTTGGAAAACTCGAATTCAATGGCACAATATATGCTCATAGTCACATTGGAAGATACCATCTGCAGTAAGGCTGACGTTGTCATGAACAGGGTAGAATGACTGGATTTGTTTTCAACTGATAAGAAGAGTGATGTTATCTGACTGTATAAATGAAGTGCCCTAAAATAAAATAGATGTATCCTAAAGCAAAACCTGTAATTCCCAGGATATTGGGCTTCATATTCATTCATTCACTCATTCATATAGAATTTACCAGGAACCAACATTAGGTGACAGAGAAACAACGATAAAAAAGACACAAGCATAAGCTCACCAATTTCTGTATGGATATTCCTCTCCTAAAAATAGCTTTTTTAACACCAAGTCCTCCTTGACTTTTTGTTACTGCAATGAAGATCTCTCGGGTATTACCAGGGATAATTGTTGTATTTGTCTCATACGATTATTATGATAATTAAAGAATACATACAAATGTTGTCTCATTGTCTGGCACAAATTTACAGTCAACAAACATTAGCTGTAATTTTCCATATTAGTAGCATTATTTAATACAGGGTTAAATACATATTTATGAGTTTCCAGAAAGGGCTAAATCATTAAACTTAAATACTTCTAGCTGAGCTATAATACAGGAAAAACTGGCAGAGGATTTTGCGAAATGGAAATTCTCATTTTAGGTAGATGTCTTTTTCAACAGCTATCACTGTTCGAGAGAGTATAAAGATTTAAAAAGGAAATAACAGGTAAAATTAAGCACGTAAAGTCTCACAACAAATTGACATGTGCCAAATAAAATGCCTAGGATGCTAGCAAAGCTCCTTTCAAAGCCATTACAAAATAGCAAGGAAATCAAAAGGAAGAGAAATTATTTCAGGATACTTTTGAAAATAAGATAGAACTCCATGGGATAAATGGTAATTTGATCAGTGAATTCATACCTAATTACATAGAGATACCATAAGGGTGGTAATTAATGAATTAATATTAACTAGAGGAAAATACTTAATCACTTGAGTCATTAGTCCATCCTGCTGTTGTATCAATCCTGCTGCTGACCTCATTCTACCGCGTTGACCAATATGAGTTGTGTTCAGTCAGTGGGCTAATACTGAATAAACTACAGTTATCAAATTATTTAATATTTAATTATATCCAATAGAAAACATAGTCAGAATCTGAAAATCAATGATAATTTGTAATGATGGAGCAAAGCTATCAAGATGAAATGATGTAGATATAAATAGAGATTGCTGGATTTGTGTCCAAATATTCAAATGAGGAAGTTTAGGATCTTTGGGAGGGGAAGGGTTTACCCTCTGACAAGTTCCTTACATCCCTTTGGCTGCAACTGGAATCAGTAACAGTGCTCTTCATTGGGTTATTTTGAGAAACATAAAATATATTATCTATAAAATGCTACAATGGAAGCTTGAAACTTTTCCAAACCATGACAAAAAAAAAAATCATGTCAAAAAGTATTTCAGACCCTCTAAAATTCTACAGTATTCATAGAATCCAGTTTAAGAATCTTTGGCCAAGGTGATCTTTCATGTTTTATTAATTCAGAATTTTTTGTTTTTCTAACTTCCAGTATGACCAAAGCATCATGATTTGATAAATATCATTTTAACTGTTGTGATTTAGAGTTGCATTGTATTTCTGATTTTTCCATGGGATAAATCCAAGATCATTATAAGCAGTATGATTTTACACAATTTTCTTGTATTACTATACTCACAATGTTCCCCCAAATTCTGTATCTAATAAAAATATAAAAATATATCCAAGATCGCAAAAATTTTAATTTTCATACATCCTCTCTGACATGACGGTTTGAGGATAAAAAAATAATAACTTGAGACAGAGTAGGATAACAGCCAAGAAACAGTGGTACTAAGCCATTAGGAAAATAAAAGGATTCTCAGACACAGCTGTGCAATGGAGCTGTATCATCAAATCAGGGATTTCTAATAAAACCAGTTAAAAATTAAGTTAACATAAGCATATTTTTAATAATATATATAATTTTTTTCAGCCAAAAATAAGTTACTTATGAGGATATTAGAACCTCCAAAAATACTCCCAAATTCTCCAAAATGATTTCTATTATTAAAAAATAAATAAAATTGTGTCTTATTTGTGGCAGTAAGTAGAGAATTTAAAAAAACACCTCAATATTCTTATTCATTTATTCTTCCAAATGTTGCTTTAGGATAACTTGTCAAGGTTCAAATATAAGTTTTTTTAATGTTTCACTCATTTACATATCTTTCAGTTCAGTTCAATTAATATTTGGTGATGCTTGTTGCTATGGAATATGTACATGTGGAGTGGAGGTGGGGGCAGTTAGCGCTTTTGAAAACTCTTTGCCCTCATATAACACTTTATAAGATCAATTTAGGACATGAAGTCTTCTTCCCCAATGGTCAGAAATTACTAGGAAAGCAAACAGCGCTTATTCATGCGCTACATAATGAATGAAGAAGACAGCACTTAACTGATGTGTAGATGTGTTGCTGAGGATGGGAGTGGGCAGGACAAGGACACCTGTCCCCGCCCACTTCCATCCCTACTGCCTGTGCTTCCCATCTCAGCTAACAGTACAATACGCAGGAGATAGGAACTTCAGTATTTCCTTGCCCTAGTCAACTTTAAAAAGGATTCGCAGTGTATTAGGATAAAAATTTAGAAGTGGAACTAAATCATTATGTTGTACATCTGAAATTAATATAATATGATTTGTCAATTTTACCTCCATTAAAAATAATTCCAATTTAGAAGTTGAGATATCATCAATGATTTGTCTTACTTAGAGATACAAACCTTAAAACAGACACACTCACTTTAAATATCTGTTTTTGTGCATGTGAATGCACATGTACATGTAACCTTTAGGTTAAAAGTTCTTTTTCTGTTTTTTCAGATCTTTCCAGCCATGTAAGAAAAATATAGATATAAATTTTCTTCATAACTCCAGTTACTTTATTGCAGTCATTCCATGGTTTTTTTTAAATTATATGTTTGAAACCTTACATGGCCTCATCTCAAAATTCAAAGCTGTATTTTCTACTCAAGTGCAAGATTTTGGTAACTCAGCCAGAGAGCTTCTATTACCAGGACTTGTTATTTACACTTTGTTTGACTTATAATGATGGTGTGCTCATAATAGCTGAAATCTTTATAGCCAATATAAAGTCTTTGATTCAGAAAAAAACAAAAGAATATAATTACATGGTCTGTCTTCCAAGAAACTAGATATTTTTAAACACGAGAAGCAAAAAATTAGCTTAAATAATTATATGCCAGGATACATAGCTTCTTAAAAGTTTTGTTTTGACTTCCGCTTCAAATTTCTTGGTCAGACTGGGACATAATTTCTCTTAAATACAAAATGCAGTAATGCCACTTGAAGTTTTCCTCTTTAGACTAATCATCAAGTCCTGTAATATAAATTTATATTATCACAGAAAAAATACTAAAAGCTGATCTATTTTTAACTACAATTTTCCAAGATTTTTATAATAATAGGTTATGTTTTCTGGGAACCAAGGGTTCCCAAACAAGTGAAAAGAGGAATGTACAGCTGAATGTTTTAAGTACTCTACAGCAGTAAATCGAGAAACTGAGTGTTGCCATTGCATAGAGGCTGGCTCTCTCTTCCTGGGTTTATCTGGAAGTGCTCACCAAAGCGGGGAGGTGGGGGGAACGAATAAAAGAAAATTGGATTTTGCTAACTGGCAGAGCTAGATAGCTGAGTGAGAAGGCATCCAGGTACAACGGTTAGTATGTGAATTGTTTTTCAGGAAGAGCTACAATTTCTGCTGAGTTTCAAAGTCAGATTCAGGTCAAGTGAGTTGTAAGAGAGGTCTGGGAAGTCTGTGGAAGATGCTATATAACAGAATGTGCTGAGGAATCTGACTCGTGTGAAATCCGTTGGAGCCTCCAGTGGTGTCCTGAGAATGGGCCTTGACTGAGCCCTTACGCAGAGCACAGACCCAGAACATGTCACAGACTTCACAGGCTACCGCTGCTGATGCACATGCCTGACTCTAGTGACTACACGCATTGCGTCAAGTGCCCTGGCATTTATCTGTAACGTCTCCTCCTTGCAGAGTCCACCAATCACGGCAAATTATGGATCAAATTATGGATACCCTCACTCAAGTTCATGCATGTGCTTTCCAGTACACCACAGAGGAGCACTTGATTAATTTATAACAAGGATAAATGCACGTTAACAAACCTTGTTGTTGGGAATTACAATTTTTTTTTCCCACTAGAACGCTCTGCTCTGAAGAATGTATATTCTTCGAGGTGAAGATTAAAACCTCCCTTCTTTGCATCCTTCGAGGTATATTTGGTCAGAGAAAACTTGTCAGCCTTTAATTTCATGGCATTTAGGCATCCCATCATTATTTTCTCATAGGTTCTAAGCTCCATGAACATATAAAAATACTCTTTAATATTTCTTCCTAATGCTTAGGGTTTTTTTTTTAATTCTTACATCTCAATTTCTCTTCCAAAACGATCTCTCCCACACTGCTTTTCAACTCACTAAACTGATTATCCACCAGTCTTAAGTAGAAAATGCAAGAATTTACCTTTCTTGATGTGTCTCTTTTCCTTACCTACGTACCCAATCAGCTAACTCAAAAATGCCGTCTGAATCCCCTCCCGTTTCCCAGCGGCCACATCACCACCTCAGCATGGCCTGCCTGTATCATCCGCTGTAAAGAGACCTGCTTACTCAGTCCCACATCCCCAGAGCAGCACTCTTAGTTTCTTCAGAATGCTTAAGTATACATTTATTTCTTTATTTTTAATGTTACAGTGTAAGATAACAATAGTATGTTTAATGCAGCTCTCAATTCCTATTGATGAAAAGAATAATTTGACATAAGTGCTCATTAAATATTTATTAAATGGTGGCTCCCCTAGGATATTTTATATACAAGATCTCAAATCAATCGTGTGTGTGTGTGTGTGTGTGTGTAAGAGCATGATTTCAGAGGAATAAATTTGAATTGTTAAAAAATATTCCTTTTACTGTTTATGCATTTTAAATCTGAGTAACCATGTCTTTCTTTAACTTAACATAATTCTTATCCATTAACTATGAATATAGTGCTGGCCTGGGGCTTAGCTGCCTCTAAATTACCATAATATGAACACTGGACTGCTTCTTTCTGACCACTGTGTATATAATTTGAATTATATACAAATTATGTACATTTAATTTTATATATTTCATTATCTTATATAATATATAATAAGTATGATGTATTATATTGATTTAATGATAACTTTAATCTCTTAATCAGGTATTATACTAAGCCTGTTTCATTTAGGATAATATCATGAGCTCCAGCATCCAAAACACTAGTTATCTCTTCAGCTCTATCTATCTGATGTTGAAATCATGCTTCAAGCTTTATTTTGTCAGTTGCTGCTGATGAAGATGGGTGAGCTCCCACAGTCTCTCTCTACCCACTCATGTTTATGTTTCCTCTTGTGGTCCACAAAGATACCTATCCTGTTTTGGGGTGTGGCTATGTCATTTTATTTTTAGAGTTTATTATTTTACTTTTTTATCATTTTTACTTTTTATTTATTTTTTACAATTTATTTTTATAATGAACATATGTTTACTTAATGATTAGGTCAGAGAGGGGTCCTCAAGGTGTAAACTCATCTTATGACCTCATCAAAGTGTAAACAACAGCTTGACCAGCAATTTAATGAGAACCTATGACACATCAACACGGGTTATGAGCTGAATTTTGTTTCCCCAAATATGTGAAGTCCTAATCGCCAGCATTTCTGAATGTGACCTTATTTGGAAATAGGGTCTTTTCAGATGATCAAATGAAGCTGATGTCACTAGGCAGGACTCTGATCAAATATGACTGTGTCCTTATAAAAAGGGGACATCTGGACACATGGACAGACGTGCACGTAGGGAGAACACCACGTGAAAGCAAAGCTCAGAGTGATGCGCCTAAAAGCCAGTCAATGCCACAGGCTGCCAGCAAACCCCCCTGAGCCAGGGGAGAAGCGTGGGACCCACTGTCCCTCTTTTCTCAGCTCTCAGAAGGAGCCAGCCCTGCCCAGGCCTTCACCTCCTGTTTCCTGCCTCCAGGACTGTGAGACAATCAAGTTCTGTTTTTTAAGCCATCTAGCCTGTGGTACTTCCTTACAACTCTAGCAAATGAATGCAGCATTTGAACTTCATGAGAACAGTCCTGTCATACTATTTTACATAAATAAAGTTCAATATTTTGAGGCAAATCCAAATTCCATGGAACATATGGAAATGTTCTTTATTCACTCTAAATATACTGGGTTGTCGGAAAAGTCATGATGTATTTTTTCTGTTTTTCGTTGCAAAAATGAGTCATGACTTTTCTGACAACCCAATATATATATATATATATCTATATGGGCTCCCTACCAGAAATAAATACTGATAAAATTCTGTGGACACATATTAACATTATTAAGCTACTATGCACCGTGAGTCAGCTTGTGATTACATATTTTTAAATTGGACCATCTGTCCAAATGCTTCCTACAAACTTTGCCTACATTTAAAAAATACATATGCACATTTATTAATACACCTTACATAGAAAATAAAAAGTGTATTTACAACAGTGAAGTGTAGTTGACAAATCATTCAACGAGTTCTAAATACTGCCTCCAAAATAATGTTTCCTTTTTGGAAGAGACTTTAGAAATGATAGGTTAGCAAGATGTGACCATGACGTGTCTTCCTTCTCACCCGTAATCTCTGTTACAAGCTAAAAGAAAAGAAAACCACAGGAACAGAAAAAAAAAAACATAGTTGTGATGACATCTAGGGATTCTTTGCCTGGGTGACTTTTTTTCATCTTCCAGCTTCTATATCGATAACAGGAAACATAATACTCTCTCAATATTAAATTCATGGAACTCTCCAGAAACCGAATGACACAGAAAATCAACCACTTGATAAATCTTGAGCCTCTCGCTTAAATCCTTTCCTGCCACCCCATCCCCCTTTTCTTTTCTCCTGGCATGATGAATGAAGCAAAACACAGAAGATTTTTTTTTTAAGTCTTTTAGGGAAAAAGAAAAGGCATTTACCTTGGTTATTAGAAGTAAATTACTACCCTGAATAATAATGCAGAAATATAGGACAGACTTTTATTCCTTATTACTATTGGTGTTGAATTATTCAGTAGTACCTATTAGCAATACAATAACGTGGCAATTTTATATTTAGACTTCCTCGTAGATGGCACATCAGCAGCTTACTTTGAACACCTAAGTTGACTGTGCACTGACTCAGAAATTATTAAAATTAGTGACCAGGATAAAATGATAAAATCTAGTTTTACTTTTCAAAAACTCATTCCTAAAAAACAAAATGCCCTCATAACACTATCAATATATTTGGTGTTCCTTTTTTCCCCCTCCTTATTATCCTCCTCTATCTTCCCCTTATTATTCTTATTATGTTATCATAATTACTATTTTTATCACAACTGTCATCAGATAAGCAACTGTCAAGAATGTTTAAATTATGTTTAAGAGTTAAACTGTGTCAACAAGCCATTTTTTCTTATGTTTATCTTTTTAGCTGAGATGATCATTTTTCCTGATTAGTTTCAGATTTTTTTTAAGGATACATATTTTTTCTTTATACACCTGCACTGTAATGTATAAACTGTCAAGCAAATCCTTTTGCACTTTTTAAAAAGCTGTTGCTTTTTCTGGTTGTTTTATTGCAAAGGGACCAAATTTAATCTTACAGATATAAAATCATTCCCAGCTGTCTGACAAAAACCAAATTCTCTTCCAAAGTTCTACCAAAAGGTTTTCTGTAACTTCCTTTGCTCCTATGAAGAGAGATTTAAAACAAAAAAAAAATTCTAAGTGGAAGGTGTATACCTTATATTTTATATACAAGTAGATTTTTTTTATTTTTGTATTGGGGATAAATAGAAATACAGCACACATTTTACACAAATCTGTGTATGCAATGTGCCCTAATCATGTAAATATGAAATATTTTCACTGTGTTCCCTGTCTCTGGTTGGAATATTAACAACGATTATCACCAGATTATAAAATAATGAGTTTTGTTTCTTCCATTAAATTTGTTAGTGTGCTTTTTTACCTCTCCACAACACAGGTGTGTTTCTTTGATATCAATAAAATAATATATATTAAACTTATGATATATAAGTACAAGTTCTATGCCTTATAAATTAAAAATAAATATTTTTCTAAAAAGTACAATGTCATGAGAAGCACATATATGCATGTAAAGGTCATGAGAAAGTAAGCACAACATTTACTTTTCATATATCACAGTATTTAATTTTCATATTATATTGAATACGTATCGCCATTTTGGCTTTCACACATGGCCACTGTTCAAATCTGTAGAAACATTTAGGTACCTCCTATGAAGCCTTTGGGGATTTAACTTAAGATAAACCTACCCTTGCTACAATGGTATCTTCAAAGCCAAGTCCAAATGTTCCAAAAACCTCCCTTATCTTTTGAAATGGTGTGTTGTTATACTTATGCTTCTTATGACAGAGTAGCATGACTTCCGTATTTGCTTTTATTAAAAGAAGAGACTAATATTGCTGATAATCATAATTTTAAGAATAGTAAAATAATTTTAAAAACTTATCTATTGAGAAGAGTGCCTGGAACTGCTCTTTTAATCCTTATTTTATAAATAAGGAATTTGAAAGGACATAGCTTATTTGTAGCTCAAATCCTTTTTGGGGAAATCTCTTCTGTTTTCCTAAATTAGCATGTATTCATGGAAGGCTTGAATTTGTCTTTTCAGTATGAAATATCATCTAAATTTTTCTGATCATTGCCTTAAAAATATACTTAGAGGAACTTATTTGAGGCAAAACAAAAGAGCCCCAGAATGCTTGCTTAGGTATGATATTTTTTGTTTTGTTTTTTGCTTTCATTTTGACATAATTATAGCACATGCTTACAGGTCTATAATTCTACAATGACCTTGAACCCATGTCATTTTATACATTGTTCATGTATGTTTTAATGGTCATACATCTAACAGATATTACTTTCCAAAAAATATGTGGGGAAAACGCATCATATCTTATAAAACTGAGTATACTGAAATTTCAAGACTACATTTCACAATTTTAAAAAAGTTAGAATACTTTAATGCTGAAAAACATAAAACTCTTTTGAGTCATTCATCATAATGAATCCTAAATTATGAACTTAATTCTGCAACCCCTATAGATCTGTTTGTCCATAGAAAACTTGGATGCTTCTTAGAAAGGCCCTGGGTAGTTCAATGACCCTCAGTAGGAAACCTGGAATATTTGAGAAACAGCAAGAAGGCCAATGTAGCCAGAATAATCAAGGAAAAAAATGGTGACAGAGGAGGCTAGACACGTGTGAATGGGGGAGTAGTGATGTCCAGTAGAAACGTAAGAGAGCCACATGCATAATTTTAAATTTTCTAGTAGCCACGTTACATAAGTAAGCAAAAATGGGTGAAGTTATTTTTAATAATAACGTTAAGCATGATGTAACAAAAATGAAATCATTTCAATGTGTAATTGATTCAAAAAATATTAATGATATATGATATATTCTTTTTTTTTTCAACTGAATTTTCAACACCTCACAGTTTGGGCTGCGATGCACAGCCTAGGCATAGGTTCTTGACCTCTATTCTGAATGAAATGGTCAGTCAATGAAGACTGTGGGGCAGAGGGGGGACGTTGTCTGGCTTTCTGATTTTCTCTCACTCTCAGTACATGGTAAATATGAAGCAATGGGTCAAGAAACAGATGAGTATTTAAACTATGTAGACATCAAGCATAAAATCATCTTTTAAGAATTTAACATAAAGTGAAGTTTCAGAATTACGAAACAAGTTCCTTCAATAGGAGGAAATCACACGCTTATAGAAGATTGTTCAGAGAATTGCTTACGTCAACATCCAAAAGTTAAATGTAACAATTATTTGCAAGAACTTTTACTAAGTTCAGTAATTTGTTATATTAAAAGTATACATTCAAGTGAGGCTATCCAAGGCAATACAACATTCCCTTTGTAATAAGGATTTTTAAGAATGACTTGATCTGGCCACTTACAAAATATTAAGTAAGTAGAGGAAACATTGTTAAATCATTAGGGTACATGAAATGCGTATATTCTTTTTTTAATAGCTTTACTGAGGTATAACTGATCTACAAAGAGCTGCATACACTGAATGCGTACAATTCGCTGAGTCTGAATGTGGCAACCATCCATGATACCATCATTAAAACCAAGAAAACAGACATATCAACACCTGGCGTTTCCTAATGTGCTTTTGCTTTGTTTTGTTTGTCTGTTTTGTGGTGAGAACACTTAACATGAGATATGCTCTCTTAATAAATTTTGAAGTGTCCAGTCCAGTATTGTTAGTTACAAGCATGATGTTGTACAGACCTCTACAACTTACTCATCTAGCATAATAGAAACTTTAAACTCATTGAAAACAACTCCCCATGTCCCCTCCCCAGCCCCTGGCAAACATTATTTTAATACCTGTTTCTATGAGTTTGACTATTTTAGAGCCCTCAAATAAATGGAATCATGCAGTATTTGTCCTTCTGTGACTGGCTCATTTTATTTAGCAGAATGTCCTCTAGGTTACAAATGCTGTTTGCTGTTGCAAACAGCATAATTTCCTTATTTTTTTTAAGGCTGAGTAATATTCCATTGACTGTATAGCCCACATTTGCTTTAGCCATTCAACAGTTGATAGACACTTGGGTTGTTCCTAATCTTGACTATTGTGAGTAATGCTGCATTGAACATGGGGGTGCAGACATCTCTTCAAGATCCTGACTTCAATTTTCTTGCATCTACATCCAGAAATGGGATTGCTAGGTTATAGGGTAGTCAGATTTTTAAGTTTTTGAGGAATCTCCATTTTGTTCTCTCTAACTACTGCATGTATTACATTACCACCAACAGTGCAAAAGAGTTCCCTTTTCTCCACATCCTTGGCAATACTTGCCATTTTTCAAGAATTATTTCTTATTGAGAATACCCATCCTAACTGGTCTGAGGTGATACCTCATTGTATTGGGTTGTCAAAAAAATCATGATGTATTTTTTCTATGTTTCCATTGCAAAAATGCATCATAACTTTTCTGACAACCCAATAGTTTTTATTTGCATTTCCTTGATACTAATTATATTGAACTTTTCATATACATGCTGGCCACTCCTATGTGTCCTTGAAAGAATGTCTGCTCAAGTCCTTTGCTCATTTTTAATTGATTTATTTGATTTTTTTGTTTGTTTTCTATTGAGTTGTTAAAATTCCCTACATACAGTGGGTGCCAAAAAGTGTATACACATTTTAAGAATGGAAAAAGTTGTATTAAAATTATGATGATGGTAACCACTTTGAGCATGTCTTGTAACTGCAGAAGTCAAAGGTGACTAGTATTCATCTTTTGTTATCGGTATATATCGAGTATTACAATTTTAATAGTTTTTTTTTCTTTCTTAAAGTATGTGTACATTTTTTGGCACCCTCTGTATATTGGAAATTAACCCATTATCAGATATATGATTTGTAAATATTTTCTCCCATTCAGTAGGTTGGTTGTCTTTTCATTCTGTTGATTCTTTTGCTGTGCAGAAGCATTTTGTTTGATGTGATGCCACTTGTATATTTTTGCTTTTGTTCTTTGTGCTTTTAGTGTAACATCCATAGTATCACTGCCAAGACAGATGTCAAGCAGTTTTTCCTCTATGTTTTATTCTAGGTGTGACACCTCCCTCACCCAAAGAAAAAGAAATCCAAATTGGAAAAGAAGTAAAATTATCTCTGTTTGCAGATGACATGATCCTATATGTAAAAAACCCTAAATTCCACCGAAAAACAAAAACAAAACAACAATAACAAAAAAACCCTGTTAGAATAAATGAATTCAGTAAAGGAGCAGAATACAAAATCAACATACAAAAGTAAGCTGTGTTTCTTTACACTAAGAAGAAACCATCCAGAAAGGAAATTAAGGAAACAATCTCATTTTGAAAAGCATCAAAAGGAATAAAGCATTCAAAATAAACTTAACCAAGGTGATGAAAGGCTTGTACACTGAAAGCTACAAAACATGGAAGAAAAAAATTAAAGGAGACACAAATCAATGGAAAGACATCTGCCTTTGTGAACTGAAAGAATTAATATTATTAAAATGTGCATATTACCCAAAGAGGTCTACAGATTNTTTTTTTTTTACATAAGCAGGAAAAACAATTCTAAATTGTTTGGAACTGCAAAAAGACACCATATAGCTAAACCAATCTTGGAATGAAAAAAAGCTGGAAGCATCACATTTCCTGATTTTAAAATACAGGGGGTGCCAAAGAAATGTATACACATTTTAAGAAAGAAAAAAACTGTACTGAAATTGTAATTATATATACTGATAACAAAAGATGAATACAAGGCATGTGTATACATTTTTTGGCACTCCCAGTATATTACAAAGCTACACTAATTAAAACAGTATGGTACTGGTATAAAGACAGAAATATACAGCAACAGAGCCAAACAGAGAGCCCAGAAACATCTAACACACAGTCAGCAGATGTTTGACAAAGGTGCCAAAATTACACAATAAGAAAAGGATAGTCCACTTAAGAAATGATTGAGGAAAACTGGATATCCACATGCAAGAAAAAAAAAAAAAGATATGGAGGGAAGGAGGGACGAATTAGATTTCTACTTTATACAATACACAGAACATCAACTCAAAATAGATGAAAGAATTAAATATTAGCTCCGAAACTATAAAACTCCTGGGGAAAGTATCAGACAGAAAAAAGCTTTTTTGACATCTATTCTCGTAAACTAAAAAGTAAAAATCAAAAGTTTGAGGAGAAATTTTACAGCTGTGTTGTGTTTATTGTATAGTTGGCAGATAGCACTATATGTGAAAGGCTCAATTCTGGAAACAACTGAACCTAAAAATCAATCCCCATCTAAATCCTGCCCCCTTCACTTACTCCTTATGTAGCCAGTAAATACCTCACAGGAGATGGAGATTAAATGACCTAAGGATTTGGTATAAGGCCGTGTTTGATAAAGGTTACACACCATTACGATTGTTGTTTAAGCTGGGGAAATTTTTCTTACTTTGGAAACAACTGGAAAGCAAAAGCTTGAGCTACAAGATCTGAGGAAGATGCACAAAGAAGAACAAAGACCTTGGGAAATAAACAAGTAAGACCTTAGGAAATCTAATACAAAACCTTGTTTTTATAAATGCAAAATAGAAAGGTCATAAACTGCGTGGGAAGAAAGATCCTCTATATGCTGGTTAGAATAACTTTTCTGGAGAGACAATATTTATAGGAAATTTGAAACAAGAAGAGGTTATGTGAAGATTTCTGAGGGGAACGTCTCAATTCAAGAGAACAGTATGTGTGACAGTCAGCAAAGTTAAGAAAAGTTTGACATGAATTTTCAAGGCTCATGGCTCACGGGAGCCCTATCAGTAGGAATTATGGTCCCAAAAGTATAAATAAGATAAAGATGCACTTTCAAAAAAAATTGTTTAAATACTATAGTTTCCTAATTTATAAACTTTTCTGGTCTAAATATTAATACTTTATCCTATTAATTTATTTATCAATAAATGTTAATGTCATTTGAAAGTATGTAAGACATCTTCAATTTCAGAAAAGTCAATGTATGATGAAGTCTTTTTTCTTTTTTTACTTTTTAAAGTCATTCATGGAAATTAGACCTACAGATACACTATAATTGTATGCAAAAGATAAAAATTAGTATTTGTATGTTAGTTTTTGATAGAGGATTTTAGAATTTTCACAGTGAAAAAGCTAAGAGCTTATACAACCATACACAAAATAAAAATAAATATTATAAATAACCCATTAATGCTTAAATGTAGCTAAATAAAATATATTACTATATAAAGGAATGACAAATTCAATATGAGGAAATCGGGCTAACATTTTTTTTTAATTTTGTGAGAAATACATTAATGCTAATTGATGCATTAAATGAATGTATATGAATTAATACATGTATATTAATTAAAATATACAAGGTGCCTTTTAAAAATTAATTTTTATCCTTATACTCTTCACATTCAAAGATATGTGCAAGAATTTAAAGATAGGTGCCCAAAGGAGACAGTTGACTAATAAATGTGTAAAGGTAAGTATGCAAAAAACTCAAGGTATAGGCCAGTAGGGACAAAATCCATCATTATCTGTAGATAATGTACCTAGAAAACCCAAGAAAAGAAATGTGAACTTTTATAACTATGGATGTGTACAGACACACTACAAATGTAAAAACGTATTCTCCCCAGCATTCTAAAATAAGTACATTGTCAATAAAAGAGGGGAGAAAATCCCCTTAAATAACAATAGGCTAGAACATCTATTTATTTGTAAAAGGCATTTGAAAAGAGGGGAAAGTATCCTCCTGCCCCACAATCTTAAACCAGGGTAAAGTACATTGTATCCACAGTCCTTGCAAAGAATGAGGACATCATAGTGAATTATAAATAGTCCAAAGGAAGTGAAAATCTGGAATATTTGATCATTAGGTATGCCTCTAGGGAAATTTCCACCTTCCAGAAAAGCAACTGATTAAATAAACTAGGGAGAAAAACATGCAAATACGTATTGAAATCGCTTTTCTTCTCTGCTAAAAAAAAACCCCATCTTCAGAGTTCTAACAACCTCTCAAAATGCACCCTCACTATTCTTGTAATTAATGTTTCCAAATTTCAAAACACATAATTTCTAATGGAGTATTCAAACTAAATGTAGCCAAGGTAATATTTTATAAAAGGTGAGTGGATATTAATGAGCTTCCCTTTAGGGAGGAATTGTTCGCTATACTGCGTGGGTTTCGCTTCCTCTTTGTCACTAGAATTACTGAGATACACATGATTAAATGTCTGCATGCTTCTCTCTTCATACTCAGTCCCAGGAAACGTAGAGATTTTTTTTAATCTCAGACATGAATCCCTGAATTGCACCACGTTCATTTCCACCGCAAAACTGCAATAATCAAAGTGCTCTCAGATCAGTGATCCCAAAGCAAATGAAAATATCACATAATTAAGACTTGCTTCTGAACCCTATGAAGATGCTCTTTCTCATTCTGGTGAATTATGTCAGGCAGAGAAAAAAGAAACTTAGCATGACCTATTTAAGAATGCCAAATAATACACATTTTAATCCGGTGAAATTTCTATAGACTTGCTATGCTTTCCCTGCTTCTGTTTTTATGTGTGAATCTGTTATTTCCATTTGGACGATAAACATGAGTCCAAGTAGTAAATTGAATGTCTCTCTTTTATTAGAGTACCTTTGTTATTATAAGTAAAATTGAGCTGGTTCTCATTCAAATCTACTGTCTATGAAACAAGGTTTAGTCGTGCATTAAATGAAGGTTTCAAATAACATTATGTTGGAAATTCATTACATGTTCAGCACCAATAGTTTTCTTTCAATATGTTTATTGGCATAACAGTTATGCAATAATAAAATACAATAAAATTTTATAATGCTTCATTCATACCAATAGTTCCCACAGCACAGTGATTCTTCCAACGGTACAAAATTAATAAAAAGAATGAATCTGTGGAAATGGTAATAAAAGATGTGAAAGCCTGGAAAAATTAAGCAATAAGGTGTACCAGGTCTGATTCCTTTGGCAAAATGACAGTGCTAGCGTGTAAAGTGTAGCTGTGACAAACTGAATTTCCAGCGAGTTGGAAACAGCCATGGCCATGGTGACAAAGCTAACCTTGAGGAGAAGAAAAAAGGAACAGCGCAAACAAAAGGCTCAAATGGCTCTCTCAGAACAGAGACAAACTGCTTAGATAAAATCATTTGAAGGCATCTCTGCCCAGATGCAGATCCCTGAAGTGTGTGCCCTGAGATGAATTCCTAGGGGCCTGGAAAGCTTTGGGGAATTTCCAAGACCTCCGAGAGAGATGAACTGTAATGATGACACAATTAGAGTAGGAGCATCAATCCATAAGGGGTTGAAAGCAAAGTCACCCTTCGGAAGGCACATACAGAAAATGCCTAAAGGAGCAATTGGTGAAAGTGTTACCCAAGGGATAGGAGAATGAAAATGGAGTGAGAAGTTAGTCAAAGCAGACTTCATATGACGTCTGGACCTAGGCCCTTAGCATAATATTAGCTGTAGCTATCACTACCAAATGGCACAAGAGCATTTAAAGAGCTTTAAGGATACTCTCACCTGAAATCGTTTCAGGGGTGTACCGTAACCGACTTTTTTGTACAATTAACAGACTCCATGGCTGTGTTGGTACAGTATAGCTCCTGGTCTGCTCTGAGGAAATACTGGAACCCTAGACCTAAATATTTGCAAACCTTCTATTTCCAAATAGCTCTGGATGGAAGCAGACTTTTCAAAAGCATGAATTTCTCACTTGCTAATAAGTCTCAAGTTCAGGAGGGATTTTATTTACTTAATTCCAGGAGCATCTGAACTCTCACACACAGACTGGCTGTTTCTCCTTTTGAACCTGTTTGTCTGATGTAGAAGTTATGACAGTTCCGTTGACAAAAAAGAATAAAAGAACAGTTACCACAAAACAGACAATGCTCCCCAGAGTCAGCCCAGAAAGAAAAAGAGGAACACAATTTGCTCAACTGATCATAGAATGATTTACCAGTCAATTAAAGAACACTTTACTGCAATGCAAGGGGATTTCAAACACAGACGAATTACTCCAAGATTGCGTTCCTCATCTGCATTGCAAAAAACAGGCAGATTGTAGTTTTGTATAAAGAGCGTCGTAATTTTGTAATTTCCTACAGACTGAACTTTTATTTTGACACAAGGGCCATGTTCATCTGAAGACAGTCACTCAGGTACTTTCGAAGTATGCCACAGAGACATTGAAATTAGGAATAATATATTACCAGATGCTACAATCTGAGGAGCTTGGTAAAGTCCTCAAGTGTGACTTTGAAGAACACCTGTTAGACACTGCATTTGAAATGAAATACTATTGCAACATTGTACCTGGTAAGATGTATTATAATTCATAACTACTGCACATAGGAACTTTTCATAGTAAACTCAAGACACATCACTGACACCCACTTAATGGAAAGAGTGACCCATGCTGGTTGCTGGTAACAACAGCCCTGGTTGGTGGCCAGAGCTGAATTGAAATGCACCCTGAGTAAACCTCTCACGCTGCATTTCTGCTCCAGAAATTGGATGTGTGAAATTTTGGAAAGGAATGATCTTTTAAAAAGTATTTAACTGTACTACTGTAACATGTTACATGTTTAATCTGAAGTCTCCTAAGAAAGCAGGACACTTTGATCTACTACCTAATATGCCATGTCACTTATCAAGGGGAAACAGGTAGATTGAGAAAAACTGGCAACATCGTAACTGCATCATAAGTTCTTACCTAAATGGAGCTGTCTGACTGTATAATGAAAATAGATAGATAATGCTGTCTAATTTTAGTACCAAAATTCTGTTTTGGCCGGCCGAGTAGCTCAGTTGGTTAAGAGCTCGCTCAAGAGTGCGAGCTCTGAACAACAGCAGTTCAAGTCCCGGCCCGAGCTGAGCTGCCGCTGAGCTGTCAACAGGTGGCAGTATGGCTCAGCTAAAAAAAAAAAATTCTGTTTTAAGGAGGCAGTTTTTAAGGTTAAAGATGCAAGTGTCTCAAATCCCCTGATTGACAATCACCTCCACAGGGTGTAATAGAGTTTTTGGTTTGTTTTGGTGGTTGTTGTTTCTGTGCTAATTTAACCTAATTTTGTAGCCCTGGCTGGACACTGGTCCATTCCTCTCCCTGAGCAGCTGCGTCATTCCACCACCTCCCTATTCACCTCCTGGGCCCCCCACGCAGCAGCCCCGGTCACGCTGGTACCAGGCAACAGACAACTATTGTAGAGCAGACCCTCTACCCTAGAATCCTCAAAATTATTCAAGTTACTGATCCACAGGGAGCTCAAAAGCAACGAGCAACCCCGACTCTGCTCCGCATACAGAAGTCGCCTCCTCCAGCTTCAGTGTGCTGCCACCTTGTCCCCAGCGCAACCCCACGGGACCTGCCTGGCAGCCCTCTCTCCTTGGAGCTGGAAGGGAGAGTGTTGCTGCCCTTCATCGACCCGAGAATCAGCGTGGTGTGTCCCACCATCAAAAGAAATTTTACATCTTAGAAAACACTAGGCAATTTAAACTGCTATTATTTTAATGTGTCCCTTCAAATGAAACCTCATGTTCTATTAATTAAACCTTGCAGGTTCCTGTGGGAAGGAAGGTGATGGGGAATGAGGCAAATCAGCAACAGCTGTTTATTTGTATCTTTTGTAATCAGAGTGCGCTGTATAAGAAAAGAATGAAGTGACCGTTTCTCTTGCTTCGATTAACGCTAGCGCCACTCTCACCACCGTCCCCAAGCCCTGGTGCTTAGGCACTGCAGCCTTCCCATCAGAGGCATTTGGACTTAATCCCACTGGGGGGTTTCTCCCTCTTTCCAGTCACCACAAGAAGCCAAGGAGAGCCAGTCATCCCTCAAGCTCTCCCTGCAGATGACCTTGTCCCATCTGGCCCAATTTTTGAGACCTTGCATTGTGCAATCTGGAACTCATAACTCCTCATCAGAACAAGCTCCCATATCCTCAGCTCCCTTTTTAACATTGCCTGTGCCCTGTGCCTCTGGCCCTTGTCCCCGCTACAGGGATGCTCTGACCCCTGCAGCTCTCCTCAGAAGCACGTATTTTCAGGCCCAGAAGTCACTTGCTTGGGGATGCGGTGTGTGTGTAGCCCTCACTGTACTTCGCACCTTTCACATCACACGCTTTTCTCCTTCCTTCAAACCACCTAGCTTTTATTTTGTGTTACAGGAGTGTATCACCTGGCATTCCTTGTTGAAGGCATCTACCCAACCCTTCAATGCTGTTCTTGAAGATTCTATATTCTGGCTCTGGCTCTATTTCTCTAGCACTATAGTCCTTCACTTTTAGCTACGTCAATACCTAACAGTGAAGAACCCCAAAGCACTGTCTCTCAGATGCTTGACTTACTACCATCTACTCTACTTCCCCACCTGCACGCCCTAGACCTAGGTCATTTCTAAAAGCCACATAGTCACAATGTAAAGTGCCCCATCACTTCCATTTTTCCCCGGTGACCACCTCCTACCTACAACAACATTTTGGTTCAAGTAAACCTGCGACCCATGGGTTCTGCCATCTCCAGCCCTGTGACCCCCATTCCCCAGTATAGACCCAAGGTCTGACAATTAAATCCGTGAGATCACTGTGGCGCATCCTTTCTCTGGTCTCTTGCTTGTCAGTGTTGTCTTCCCATTTGCCTAGCAAAACAACAACCCAGGTTAAGATGAATTGTTCTCCAACTCTGTCACTAAAACTGCACAGGCGACTGTGTCTAGAGAAAAACACACAGAAGACTATCCGTTCACGTTACTTCCTTGAGCTCTCACTTTCTGAATTAGGCTCCTGGCGCTGCCTAGCAACCCCGTTCTACCTCTCTAGTGCATTGATTCTGTTTTCCTGTAAGAGTGTTTCAGAGCTCCTCTCTACTCAGGAACTCAAAACCTCTGTTCTTGGCATTCTCACCTTTCTATTTCACACAGAAAATTACCACTATCAGAACAGGCCTCTTAGCTGCACTTCCAGCATCACACAGCCCCACCCAAACGCCCTGTTGCCTTCCCTTGTCTGAATGTGGAAACGCGGCCCTGGTCCCATCTGGTGACAACCCTCCCACTTGTCTGCTGTGCTCCATTTCGTCTTCCCTCAGCAAGTGTCTACTAAGAAGTGTCCCCAAGACCCCTATAGCATTAACTACCCCCTCTCTAGTTATATATAAAACAGCAATACTATTCAAGAGTTCTCCAGGCTTACCGTCTCCATCCTTTTTCTCCTATTCTCTCTTGAACTCTGCTCAAGTAGGTTTTCATCCTCTTCAATCCACTAGAGTTGGCCTCCTCAGAGTCCCCATTGACCTAAATTGCTAAATATAGTGGCCAGTTTCACGTCTTTATTTCATTAAATCTGTAGCTGAATTGGAACCAACTAATTACTTGTTTCTTTCTAGAAATACTTTCATCATCACTTGCCTTCTAAATTACCAGATTTTCCTGATTCTGTTCTCTTTGTGTCTTTTCTTTTTTTCATTTTAATTTTTTTCCTTGGCTTCCTTTGGTCTTCTTACCTCATCTCTGCAAGCTTTTAAAGATGGGTTCACGCTCATCTTCTTTCATTGCTGTATAGTCGTCATTCTCTCAGTGAGCTCATCTACTACCATCCGTTTAAAGATGTTACAAGGTTGCAAATTAGACCTCCAGCTTGGACCTACCTGAATTCCACATTTTATATTTACTCTCTCCTCAACACTCCCTCTTGGGTATATAACAAATATTTCAAGCTTACCAATTTCTCCATCTGCTGTGCCAATTTTTTATTTTGCTCTCCAATCCTCTCCATCTCTGTCTAGGGCAACTTGACTCTTCTAACGGCTCAGGTGAAAAACCTGTAGAGGTTTGCAGAAACCTTTCTACTACAGTCCACATCCAATTCACAGGAAGTTCCATTTCCATAATATGCATGTATGTAGAACTTGGTCATTTGGCACCATCTCCATCTAATTGCTGGTTTTCACCTTGATTGTTGTAATTGCCCCCTAAATGTTCTTGCTTCTGCCTGCCTCTTCTCCCTGTCTGCCCTCCCGTTGATTTTATACACATCAGCCATGGAGATTCTTTGCATACGTCAAGTTGATCACGACACTTCTTTTTATAAACCTTTCAGTATCTTCTTACTTCGTGTAAATTAAAAGATCAATTTCTTACAATGTTCTTCCAAGGGCTCCCCAAATCCCTCCTCACTCACTGTACCCCAGACACCCTACCTAGCCTTTCTGTACCGTGAGCACATCACGCATGCTCCCACCTCAAGAACTTGAAACTCGCCAGCCTTGGCTTTGAACGCTTTTCTCTTGGAAGGCTACAAGACTCTCTTCCTTATTTCCTTTGCGCCTCTGCTCAGACATAACATTGGCAATAACACCATTCCTAATCCCTAACTCCCTTAAATTACCAACCTCTCACCACTAGACTCAAACACCTCTGTTTTCACTTCCTGATACATTATTAGCACAGTATTTTATCCTAGGGAGCGTCTGTTTTTACCCTTTTAGTTATATCCTTTCCATCTTTCTTCCTCCCTTCCCCTCACATCTCTAGTATGTGCCTCCTTTTAGGAATGGATTTTGTTCTTCAAGTTAACAGTGCTCAGAAAAATGTAAGGCACTCAATAAATATTTGACAAATACTTCATTTCAGGACTTCTATGACATAACTATAATTTGGCTTCTCACTTTGATTTCATATTGTTCTTCTAGACAAGTTTAAATTTCAGCGTTTTTTAATACTATTGTCTGAATAGTAGATGTTTTTGCTTCTAATTTCAACTTTTGCTGAGAAGACACACTAAACCCTCCTCTGCTTCATTTCTAGTGGATACATTTCTTCCTGTGTCAGATTTTATCTGTGTTGTAAATATTTCTCAGGTTCCTTCAACTACATTTAACACCTCTTTTAACTTTCACAATGTTTCACATTTTCTACAGCATTTTAGTGGATAGTTGGCATAACATAATTCCTTTTCCATCTTTTTTCCTACCTTTCCTAAGTGATTTTTTTAGGACAATGCATTTGTTAAAAACTATTGCTATACATTTTAATGTATATGCATTGATTCAAAAGCATATACTCAGGTATTTCTTTAAGTTAGAAAATAATCTATATTAGACACTGATGACTGCATGATATAGAAAAGACAAATATACGATTCTCTCAAGGACACTTCTACCCATGAAAACTGACATACAGAGCAATAAGTCATTTTCTTTATTTCATGGCACCAAGGAGGTGGTAAATATTCCCCTTTATGCTATATTACCTGTTCTTATGATTTAAAAAGAATGATTATGCGTAAATCGTAAACATTTTCCATCTTTCATTTACAGTACCTCTGACCTGTTAATCCAACCGAATTTTAAAACAAATAAAAAATCATCATCAACAATAAACACGATATTGCTAATAAATGTATGCAAGGTAATATATATATATTTTTTTCCCCTTATCCAATATTAGCAGAAAATGTATATCATTAGTATTTTAAAAGCTTGCTATTGTACTCCATTTAGTAGTTTAGAAAACAAAGAAAAATCTCTAATTTGAATAAAAGTTTATATCAATTTTTAAAGTATTTCCAGCACTGTACAACTTTGTCTCACGGCAATAGCTCTCTATGATATATGAATGTAGTGAAAGTGAAGGTATATGTTTTATTTTTAAATTTGGGTACTGGATTTCTTATGTAAACCCCTTGCTAATTTTTTTAAACTGTAATAAAAAAATTAATAATACAGAATTTTCAACAAGGATCCACTGTGAACACTATTTGGAGGCAACATAAAGTTGTTAAAGGTGATACAATATAGATTTAAAGCCAAACATGTATTTTTGTATGCTGTCTAGTATTTATTCCCTTTATGGCTTAGAAGCCACTTTTCATATCTCACATTCAGTGTCTTAATTTATAAAATACAAAAACAATACCAGATTGAGAGCTCTTGTGATGATTAAATGAGAAAATGACATAAAGCTTGTCATAACAGGTGTTTAACAGATGTGAGACATTTTCACATGGATTCTTATGAAAAGGAGCATAGGTGTGTCATAGCATGGCACCCAGGCCCTGCAAGCTCTCAGATTTCGCTTTGGTCTAGACTACCGATTTGTGTCAGGGATTATCGAAACTCGTTAATATCCACGTCTTCCTCCTCCGTGCCCTAACTTATTTTTCAAGTAGGATCATTAGCAATGAGATGTGTTCAATTTACTATGAAGGAGGAACCTTTGGCTCTTCCCTGATGAGGCAGCCAATAGCTTCGACACCCTCTTGTTCATCATTGGCTAACCTTAGTACTGTGAGTTAAGAACCCACAAGACTGGAGCAATTCTTTCCTTGAGGTACTGTTTAGAGCAGAAACTCACAATCTACATTGGCTGCAATGTGAGGGGTAAATCAGCCTTTGTTTTGACGTGTCACTTAGATTTTGTCATTAGTATGGAAATTAGCATTAAGTGCTCCAGCTAATAAAGTATGGATGCAGTTTATTCATGTAGACTTAACATGAGATAGATTTTGCACAGGCCAAGATAACTCATTTCATTTTGATGCCCAAAATTGAGGCTCCTCTTTGGAAAATATAGTTATACTGAAATTCCAGAAACTCCATAGTTAACTGTAACTGTTAACAAGGATGGAAAGAAAAGTTAAACTGCAAAGCAACCAATGTCACGAAATGAAAGGATAACTAAAAATACACTTTTAATGAAGGTATTATTCGAATAAATTGATTTTTCCTAAGTCAAAAAAAAAAAAAAGCTTAAAGTAGAAATGTGCTGACATTTGTTGGGCTAAAAATCCAAAATACCAGATTCTGTGAAGTAAACAAACTTACCCAGAAATTACAACGCACACAGAGGGGACACTAATTGCAGTAACCACTCTCAAAACAACCATGTGGAAACACCAGCGAAAAGCTGTTCAAGACGTTCCATTTAAGCTTTTCATAAAAAGAACAGAAAGAGAAAGCTCTTCTTCTGAGGAAGGAGAAGATGTTGACTCTAATTATTTTCAGTGTACAGGCTGTTTATTGAAAGAAAATGAGTCTTTATTTATCTAGGGAACTGGTTAGATTTGAGCGACTTAAATGCTCCTAGTATGGTTTTTGCACTCTATAATTTCAGCAGCTTATGGGCACACAAACGAGCATCTAAAGAAGAGAATGACTACAATTTTAGTTGCCAATGGAGACTCATGGAACTCTGATGAACCCCCACAGCTCTCGCCAAGTTTCCACACTACACAGCCCATTATTTCCCCATTTCAGAAGCCTCCCGGCAGCCATCGGGGAAACACGGACCACAAGTAATTGACACTGGCATAAAATAAGAGTGACTACGAGTGTCATCCAATGCATTCAATGCGCAGACTTTTAAGAATGGCAACAGTTACGAATGGGAAATGCCTAACAACGTGTGTCTAATTAAAATCACGTGATACAATCTAGAAAAAAAAAAGCTAGATGCTGATAACTCTGCATCTTTCAGATTTTGAATTTAAAAAGACACAGAAATCGTAAGAGGCCACCATGCCCACCCCCTAAGAACAAAAATAAGATGGCTAAGATACAAAATCACACATATTTTTTTCTACTCACCATAGAGCTGAGGATATGTGTGTGTGTGTGTGTGTGTTTGTGTGTGTGTGTGTATATATATATAGTCATCAGGAAAGTCATGATGCATTTTTGCATTGAAAAACAACATATATATATACATACATATATATATGTATATATATATATATACATATATATGTGTATATATATATATATATATATATATATATATATATCTCACATACCGACTATTGATGTTTAAAGCAGAAAAGATATTGTGAGGTTTCTGACATATGTAGAGGTAAGCTATGTTTTTTTTAAAGCTAAATTAAAAATGAATTAATTTCATACTTGACAAATGAATGTTAGAAGTCTCCTCTTTGTATTTATTTTTTTGTGTTGGAATCAGAATTTAAATACAAGACCATATTGACAAAATGATCAACATTTCATGAAATTTTTTTTCAGTCAATTTTTTGATGTTTAAAAGCAAAAGGGCCTCAATTCATATCCTGTATATTCATGACATTTTTAAAGTAAAAATAATAAAGTAATTTGACTTAAATGTTATCTAGCAGCTTTATTTAATGTTATTCCAAATGCTTTGAAGCTTTATTATAACAATATATTTTATCTTAAAAATAATGAGAACTGTCCACATAAATGACATATTTAGTACTGCATATAGTATATGATTCCTTTATCCTTGTAAAACCAGATACACATATACCAGCAGATATATTTTTTAAGCATCAATATCAAAATTTATTTTGCCCTGAACACAATGTTAATATTGAACAAATGTAATGAGGGGATGGTTTGATTTAAGTGTAGACTTAAGCAAGGGTTCCTTTTATAAGACAAAAAAAGCTTACAACATAAATTGTTGATAAATTGTACTTCATCTAATTTAAACTTCTATCATTCAAAAGACAATGTGATAAAATAAAAAGTCACAGACAGACATATTTGCAAGATGTATATCTGATTAAAGCCTTGCAGTCAGAATTATATAAAGGACTCTCACAACTCTATAAAAAAAAAAAAACTCCAAAAGACATTCACCGAAGAAGAGATCTGAGTAGCAAATAAACTCATGAAAAAAAATGCTCAATATTAAAATTCACTAAGGAAACCAAAATTAAAACTGAGATACCAGTACACATTTGTTAGAATGGCTAACTTTAACAAAACCTGGTAACACCAAACACTGGCAACTGAAACTCTCATAACGCTGTTTGGGGGAATGAAAAATGGTACAGCCAATTTGGAAAAGAGTTTGGCAGTTATTTCATCGGTAAACAGAAAAAAATGCCATATGACCAGTGATCCAACACCTACGTATTTACCCACGAGAAATACTAAACTATGTCTACACCAAGGCTTTTATGTGAATATTTATAGTACTGTATTGATAATCAACAAAAACTGAAAACAAAACATATACTGTTAGTGAATGAATAAAAATATCATGGCATATCTATTAAATGAACCACTACTCAGAAATCAACCTAAATGAACTATTGAAAAATAAAAAAAAAAAAGATGTTTTAAAGCATTATGCTAAGTGAAGGAATCAGAAATAAAGGGTTATGTAGTCAATGAACCCCATGATATGACCACCTGGGAAGACAAAGCTATAAAAAGAAATTGGACCAGTTTTTGCGAAGTGTGGGCGGTGGTGAGTGAGGGAAGGGTACTGAGCAAAGGGGGACACAAGGAGCCATTTTGGGGAGATGGCAATATTCTATCTTGATTATGGTGGTGGTTCCGTAACTGTGTATTTACCAAATCACATATAATCATAAAACAAAAAAATGAATGGATTATGCATTAGTAAACATGTCATAAAAAGTTTACATGTTAGTAGATTTTTGGTTTTGCTTGGTTTGGTTTTAACCAGAAACTATTTTAAATGTTTTGGGCAAAATATTAATATAAAATACATATAATCAGGTTGCTCTGCATAAAATGGGATGGAATATCTAGGTTGTTCTATGTGATTTTGCTGATATGAAACACACTGCTTTACTCAGAAATATCATGTGTAGGTAAATAGGTTTAATTAATAAAACTTTCCAATGATTCTGGTAAAATTCAAAATTGGCTTCTGCTATCATCGTGAGGGCCCAGAGGATTTGTAAACCTTTTTTTTTATGTTTCTGAACATTAGTTATTTATAGTGATTTCTCTACAATATTCTCAACATACAGCCCATCTTTTGGGAGGACCTTACTAATTATTTCATCTCTGAAAGGGTACAAATTTTCAGTTATAAGATGAATAAGATCTGGGAATCTAATCTACAGCATGGGAAATACAGTTATTAATTCTGTATTGTATATCTGAAACTTGCTGAGAAGATAGTTCTTAGGTGTTCTTCCCAAACATACACGTAACTATGTAAGGTAATGGTTGTGTTAATTAACGTGATTTTGGTAATCATTTCATAATGTATACATATATTAAATCATCAAATTGTATACCCTAAATATATCTAATTTTTATTTGTCAATTATACCTCAATAAAGATGGATAAAAAAGAAAATGCAAAGGCAAAGTAAAAACTATAATACTGAGTTTTTAAGTACAAAATATTTAAATATATTGAATAAGAGGCTTTTAACAACTCTTCAAATTAATCCCATAGTTTAACCACACATATAAGGAATTTATGTCACTTATATATTATAGCTTATCTGGTTTTCTTGCATTTTAATAACATTATCATGATAGCTGTTTTAACCCTGACCATCACAATCATTTACACATCTGGAATATCAAAACGAGTCTACTATTAACATATACAAATGCCCTATTTTTTTATATGAGATCTACAATAATAACTCAAACTGCATTTTTAGTCATGATTTGACTAGCACGGAATGAAAAAGAGTCACCGAGTCCATACATGTTGAATATATTTACTTTTCATAGACTGTAAATGTATTACAAATACACATTTATGCAAATTTCTTAGGTTTGTCTTGTTTCAATAGAAAATGTGACAGAGGTTAATATGAACCAATACAAAGTATTTTAAACAATCGGTAAAAAATGTATCTGGATTACATGAATTCAAAATGATTTTTGAATTACAAGGCTAGGCTAGTCCTAAAAAGCACTAAATGACAAAATATTTTATTAAATGTATACCTTAATTACTTTAACAAAATCACGGAGCTGTAATATAATTTTACAAATATGAGTGTTACGTATGCCCATATTTATGTCATATATACGCATGAACACATATATTTTATGTGAGCATATGTACTCTGTTGTGGATTAGTGTTCCTTTTCATTAATTAAAATCTCTTGATTGACTGGTTGGTTGATTTAATCATACAACAAACATTTCAATGGACAAACTATGTGCCTGACACCCCTAGACTCTGAAGATGGGTGATTAGCATGGACACCCGAGATAACTTGGCTCTTGCTGCTTATAATAATTAAAAACTTTCATAATTGGGGGACTTCATGGAAGTCACCAACAGTTGTATAAATAACCAACATAATTAGGAGCCTTAGGGTAATCATTTGATGCTTCAAAATAAGGTCAAAGTTCTGGAAGATAGCATTAATTATTAATTGCATTTAGAATCATCTTGGAATATGACTTCATATGGAATGGTACAGAAATGTAAGCATCAGATTTTTTTTTCTTTCTTTGCAAAAATATGTCAGTGGATCTATTGACACCCCACCTTCGTTGGTCTCTCTTTGTTTCATTTGCAATTTTTCTAGAGCTCATTTGCCTTAAGGAGCTGCAATGAGAACAATTACATGTGATTTAACGATTAAAAACCTAGACTAGTTTAGAATTGATACCCAGTAATTACCCATCAGATGAAACCATTCATCCCTCAGTAGTTATTTATATAAGCCTTAGAACGCCTCACAGAAGTATCGATGACTTCCTCCCCAAATTCATGCCCAGATTTTATCTGCCCGTCCTATACAGCTATAAAGAAATAGTTCTGTGTGGAGAAAGGATATATTGTAAAATAAGAGCCTCAATAGCAATGAGGTAGTCGAGGGTCAAGAGCAGTTTTGGTCATTGAAAAGTACAGGTCACTCCCTCTCAGCCTATGGTTACAAGTTCTACCATCCTGAAGTCACTGTTGCCATTGCTTCTGTTCACGCCAACCCTCAGCACGTGGCCTCATTACAGTCATTAATGTGCTGATATTCAGGCAGAAAAAAAGTGTGTGAGGTTCTTTATTATTCTCCTAGCTAAATTAGATGTTTTAGTGGAAGGAAATAATTAGATACGTTTTAGCAAGGTCTGATTTGTAACTCACTGCAAGCACAGTCAAAGCGGGGTCAGTAAAAAGAAAAGAATCATTTTAATGGAGGCTATTGATCCATGGTAAAGTATAATGATTAAAATAGACCTTTTGAATTTTAGTTGCAAAGACATAGTATGTTCTAACTGCTATATCTTTTGGGGTTCCTCAGAAGAATGACAGAGCCTGCCGAACAAAGGCGAGAAAACATTTTAGGGGTCAGCTGTTTAACTGAATGTGGCTATGTGACACAGGAAATATCAACCTAATGCAAAATAAGTCACCTAATGTTTCCCAACAAAGACAGGTAAGCAAAATAAAAAGTTGGATTTAATTTGTTATTACTCTTAAAGGCATATTTCTTTAACAATATCAAACCTGTATCACTGAGACAGCAAAGTCTTAAAAAACAATTATTATTAAAGCCTTATCAGTCACAGCACAGTAGCTTCCTACACTCAAATTGATTGGAATTTTATTTTATTTTATTTTTCACAAAGTTAAAGATATTTAATGTATAGACCTACTTTATACATTTTTGTAATATTGCTAAAAATTGTTCAAAGACAATACCCTCCGGATGTTTCTGATACTGTTACTTATCAAACTGTCAAGATTATTAATAAAGACCAATTCTTGAGGGTATCGAGGAAAAGTTGCACTGAACAGAGTTCAGCGGGCAAGGAAGACTTTATTCAAGACTATTGCAATACAGAGGTTAAACTCAACTGCACTGAACCAAGAGGCTGGAGAGATTTAAGAACTGAGATGAGTGAGCAGAAAAGTACTGCGGGACGGGGGAAGGGGCATGGTCAAAGATTCCACTCCTCTGTGTGTTAATTGATGATAATTGTACTAATTGGAGAGTTGGGCTTCCACCCTCCAAAGAGACGGGCATAGGGGCACTATCTTTCTAGATCTTCTTTCAAAGGGATGGCTTCTAGGTCTTTGAGAAAGCCATTCCTGAGTTATAAACTCTTAAGTGGCTGGGAGAAGATTCACATCTCAAAGGGACAGGGCATTTACATTAAGAGTTTTCTAAAGCAAATGCTTTCTAGTTTAGTCAAGAGAATAGGAAGGCCATCTTGGTAAAGACAAAAGGTCTTAATTGAATTATTAAAAATTCAGACAACTGGATCAAGAGTAGTTCTTTTCTATCACTGCTCATGTATGAACTAGAATGCAATTTGTTTAGTTTAGACCTTTCACAGCTAGACTATTTTAAGATAATTTTTGCTCTCCTTCTATCCCAAATGCTAACAGAGGAATAGAGTTAATTTAAGACTAATGGAATTAATTTGAGAGTATTAAGTCTTGTAAACAACCTTACAACTACTGACTTGCATCTTTTATGATATTCACCTTGGGGGTCACTGACTTACCAGCATGTTGAAAGAGATGAAAGAGTCTCTCACTAGAGGGAGAGCCATTACCAGCGTTATGGGTAAATTATTGATCCTGCACAGCCCAAGTCAAGTATTTGCATAGTAATACTGGCCCACAGCCTTCATTTCCTAGATTCCCTGGTGTAAGACAGGCAGGGAAAACGATCACTAAGATTTTACAGATGGAAAAGTTGGGTGCCAGGGCTATTATCACAGAGCCCCTTGAAACAAGATCTCCTTGAACAACGCAATCAGATAACATGCTCTTATATGCTATGTAAATGGAATAATTCTCATTTTGCAAATAAGAAATATAAGACTTTGAAGCTCAATGCCACAAATATATTGAGTCAAGTTCAGTAATGTCTTCACTATTCTATGTCAATCATATTTATGCATTTTGGTGTTTCAATATTCAGAGTTCTTAAACAGCCAATTATTTAAGTTTTATATCTTTTATTTTTCATCTCCTGAATTGAACTTTCTTAAAACTTTCATTCACTCTATGGGAAAGAAAGTAAAAATGATAAAGACGATGAAGAGTAACTTGTAAACGGAGGAGGAGGAAAGAATCAAGAGACAACTTATTTTATGAGTATATTACTTGTTTTCCAAAACTCAAAGAATCTAATGAGAGATCAACCTAGAATAACTACAATGAGTATTTTAAAATGTTAAATGTATTTATAAATTATTTTTTCTTTGCTATTTGTTCTTCCTTCTTTGTCCTTTGCATGTTTTTCTAGTCAATTGGATGTTAAATACCGTATTTTGCCATGTATAATACACATCCACATTTTCTGCTCAAACTTTCAGGGAAAAAAAATTTTCCATTTTAATTTTTATTTGTTTACATTTAGGCACTTGTTTTTGTATTATAGAGGAATTTCAGCATTTATTTTTTAACGTATTATGGTACAAGAAATTTCATGTAACAAATATTACAAAACACAAGAACAGATACAAGGTACAAGAAATACTATGTACCAGTAACAAATTTACGATATTTATGAATCATAGAGGGCCAAGAACTCTTCATCATTGCAAGTTCAACATAAGTTCAACAAAACCAATAATCATATTCTAGAGTATTATTTTGCATGCAGATATCATTATTGATTTCTAGAGTTACACTTTTAACTCATAAGCATAAATAAAAGAATTAAAAACATTTATATAGATTCAGAACTAGTACTACCCATGTATAATGTGCATCCTTATTTTTCCCTCACAAATTTAGGGGAAAAAAAGTGTGCATTATACCTGGCAAAATATGGTATATTGTAGTTTGTCAATAAGTGAGTGTACAATTTCCACTATGGATAGCTTTGTTTCATTTCTTTATTTTTAATACCATAAAAATAATTAATAATCCCCATGCAAAAATAAAACAAGAGATTATCTTTACAATTTTAAGCCATAATATATCTTTCTGGTTAGTATTCACAGAGCTTCATACTCTAAACTGAATTATGAAGTTCATTTATTACAGAGAAATTTCTGGTTGAAAAAAAGTTACTCAACATGTGTGTAAAGCTGATTGTCACAAGAATACAAGAACTTTGGAGCAAATTGTTATATCAGTCACACACTCCCTTCCCATCCCCCCCTCCCGCTTCTAGCCCCCCAAGCCCTGGAAGCAAACAAATTAACAGCGCCCTGGAAAGTTTTTAAGACTAACATGAAACTTCCTAGATTACTGTCTTAACGTATCTTCAAAAGGTGCGTTTTTATGGGTAAATTCTTATTTCAAATTTCAAACGAAGAAAAACTGTTTTGCTGCAGTTCAAGGAGGACAAGAATCACAAACCTCCAAAAAAGTGACTAAATTGGTTAACGGGAAAAGTGTGCATATTTGATATATTCATTTAGTGAATTACAATTATAAATAAAAGATTAAGTATAAATTCATAGGCACTAGCAACATCAGTCTGAATTTTAAATAAATTAAAACCAAATACTTTTTATACTAGTGATCTCTAGTATTTCAAGTCATTTCTTCACCAGAGGACAAGCAAAAAAAAAAAGATAAATTAAAGGCTCATCTTCACGCTAGCACTTAAAAATCTATGCTTTATTAGTATGTTTTGAACGGAGAGTGGAATAACTGGCCAATTATGAAAACTTCCGTGGAATCTATTAAGGGCATATATATTAGAAAAGAATGCCTTACGCTCGACAAAACTCCTAAATGCCACATCATGCTCTCGCAGAGTGCAGGGCCAGACTTTTAATATCCCGGTGGTGACACCGCATATGTGTCTAAGGGCACAGCACAAGCAGAAGAAGCTAATTAACATCAAACACTAATTAGTCTTCCCGTATTCAGCAATGAAGTGTCAGCAGCTGTCTTAGATGCCATATGCTAATTAGCATTAATAAACTTCAAAAATAATTGTCTCCATTGTTCTGTGTCATAATACTCCCCCTAATTGTACTTTGGAGAGCACAGCGTTCATTCCATAGCATTGCTTAAGCTTAATGAGCAATTTACTGTGACTGGTGGCATTACAAGGGGACTATATACAGGAAAGAGAAGAGATTAATGCCAATTTTTAAAATCCATAATTAAGTTGTTGGCTGGTAGTTGTGTCTCCAGCTATTCAAATATTCAGACAGGGGAGGTTGTTACTGTGGCTCGCCATTAATTCGGGGCAGTAAAATGTGAAGTTTAATAGAGATCACCTAAGTCACTGACTCAGCTGGCAAGCCACCGCTGTTGTCAGAGCCCAGCTAGCTCAGCCTTCACTTGGAAATCGTGCAGTTACATTGGGGGAATCGGACATGTTGGGAGGGATGGACAGCAGCGTTCTTTGGACAGAAAACAGCTCCTATTTTCCTAATGTCAACAAAGTCAGCAGAATTTCTCTTTGCCAGTGTGATCCGAAGGGAATACAGGAGATGGCCATTGGTGATCTTGGGAAGTGTTTAACATGCCAATAATTTTCACTGGTTATTGTTTTTAAAGTAGACAGCAAAATAAAATATGAGAGTGGGGTCGGTTCCTACAAATACACGGCTACCAAAGACGGTGGGATAGGAGTCTGGAAAGGAAGTCCGCAGGGCAATCAGAGGAATTAGCTAGTGCATGTGCAATAGTGTTCTCACGATTAGTCAGAAAAAAAAAAAAAAAAGAATGCATGTTGTAAACTGTCAAAACTATATATACCTGAAATATTTTTAATAATTCAGAAAACAATATAGCCATAAAAACTAGGAATTCAACACATATAGGGCCAGTGGCATCACTGGTATATGACCTCCTATAAGCATTTCATTTTTACTTGAAACGAAAAAGCAGCCATTTGGGTTAAGTTATTCAGAAGCTTCCCAGAAATTAAACGAATTTTTGATAAACACCATGAGGAACTATCATGTATACTTTTGTTAGTATTATTTGCCATATGTATCAGTAAGAAATAAAAGTCTGTCTTCAACCACCTGTTAAATTATAAAAATGCTTGAAAGTTTTTATTTTCATTGATCCTAATCCTTTATCAATTTATGCTTAGCTTATTTTACCTAAAATTGTATTTTAAGAGAAACACAGCCCTTATGACCTTTCCTATAATAACTAATAACCTTAAAATATTTAATTTGCTCTTTTAAATTCTAGCCAATGACCAAGTTTCAAATAAAATAACCAAAGAAAAATTTGGTTACTCAAGAATATATTCTTATATGATAACCATCCTGAAACAACCAGAATTCTAAGTCTGTTGTCTTTTTTCTCATAGATGCAATGACCTAGGAAAGGATTATGTTCTTGCTTTGACCTGGCCAATAGAAGCTTAAAACCACATAGCATGACTTCCTTTAGCACAGGGGATCGTACGGTTTGCCTTTGTCTGTGTTAATGTTATCTCTGATTAATCGTTCGGTTGTCGGAAAAGTCATGACGTATTTTTTCTATGTTTTTCATTGCAACAATGCGTCATCACTTTTTCGACAACCCAATATTTCTTTACCCATAGGTTTATTGTTTTGCTTTCTTAGATTATTAGTTTCATCCTTTGGGATTTTATGTAAATGTTTAAGCTGCCATCTAATTTTTTTTTCTTTTTTCTTTTTTTTTTTTTTTTTAGCTGAGCCATCCTGCTACCTGTTGGCAGCTCAGCGGCTGCTCAGCTCGGGCTAGACTCGAACTGCTGTTGCTCAGAGCTCAAACTCTTGAG
>NW_017731968.1:676107-707777 GCF_001890085.2 Hipposideros armiger | reverse complement strand
GGAAGGAAGGAAGGAAGGAAGGAGGGAAGGAAGGAAGGAAAGAAGGAAGGAAGGAAGAGAGGAAGGAAGGAAGGAAGATATACCATTGGTTGTATGGCTGGAGTAAATAATACAACACTCTCCTTCTTTGGGATGTTGAGACTGACTTGATTACATATTACTCTCTGCTCTAGTGTCTTGATTAATTGAAGTGAGGCAGATAGCTATCTGGCAATGTTGGGTCTTGGAACATGGGCCCTTGATATTAACAAACCCTGTTTTGCAAGGTCCTTCTGGGATGCTAATAGTCACAGACTTAAGAATTCAGATAATCTTATTAAAATTAGGGTGAGCCCTACTTCTCTTACTCCTGCTGAAGTTGACTGAGGTTCTGCAAACTCACCTGCATCTTCATGGGATGTGATAAGTCTCTCCATGTTGTTATTATCATTATTATTAACAATAACAATTTAAATTTATTGAAGTCTTTATGAGTTGGACAATATATTAAAGATTTTAAATATTAGATCTCTTTCACCCCTTAGAGCCACCTAATTCAGATGTTGTTGTTATTATTATTATTATTATTATTAATGCTATTACTATTACCATATTCCAGATGATAAAGCTTAGGATGCGCAAACACATTAATACAAGGCAGAGCATCATTTATGATTCCTCGCGCTCATATATTAAATTGGGTTTCCTTCCTGTCAAAAAAAATTTACTCAAGGCCATGCAAATAGCATAACATTGGACCCAAAATGAACTCAAGAACTGGATTCATTAAACTCACTTTACAAACAACTTGATAAAACTCTTTATTTGCCTCTTTTATTCTAATATCTTCAAATAACCATACACAGTATTAAAATTCAGTCAATCTGTTTTTTTCATAATCTACTCAATCTATTCTTCTATTATCTTAATTTAAGCACTAGCAGAAGTAAATTTTAGTTCCAATGTAATGATTAGAGTTTTTTAAATTTAGGGAACCCTAAAATATGTAAAAACGTTTTCACATAAATAACACATGTCAGGCTAGATCAGTCTTCATTTGTAGTTTTTCTCTACATGATTAACTATTGCTATTACGCAAGTCATTTTTATTTCTGCCCATACGTGCTTGATCCTATTATCCACAAATTCATCTACATTTATATATAAATGTATGCTAATTAATAAATATCAAGAGCATCATGTGAGTCTCCTTGGTAATCAAGTCCGAAAGAATGCAAACAAGTATAACTAATACACTTAGCTACATGTCTCTATGAATTGTGAAATAGCTTTTACCCATTAAGATTGGTTTTCTCAAAATTAGCAAAATTTGAAGGCATTACTGTGTACTCCTATTTATAAAAGAGAAACTGGTGGTCGGAATGTGGCAAAGTGTCTCCAGACCCTTTGGATAACTCAGGGCTTTGATCAGAGACGAGTATCCCCATCGGTTTACTCTCTCTCGCACCCCATTATATGCATTATCTGCAGGTTCCTTCAAGGCAGGAGCTGGGTGAGTTAACCACCTTTGTACCCCCAGGGCTTACGAGTCACCATCCTATGGGTCTGAACTTAAAAGCGGCAGGGAATAGAAAACACACAGTATCTTTTACTTAAAAAACTTAATTTCTTCCTTGAGAGAATACACAGAAATCCCCAAACATATACCGTATTTCCCTATGTATAAGATGTGCCTGTTTTCAAAAATTTGGGGTCTAAAAACTGGGTGCGTCTTATACGGTGGTTGTAGATTTCAAATGCCATAGATGGAACTGAGGAGGAGGCGATATATGAAGACAGTGATTCGTCATCAGACACAGATGAGGACAAGCTAATAATGGTTGGGAGTTTTGACAGTGACGAGAAGTTGTATGAATTTTATGATGAATAAAACTTGAGTTCAATAACTTTATGTAATACATTTTTTTTTAATTTCGGGCCCCCAAATTAAGGTGCGTCTTATACATGGGAACATCTTATACATGGGGAAATACGGTAGAAGTGAAATGACTACCAAAACATTGTGGGTAGTTTATTGGTAGAAATAACCTCAATTTTGAAAAACTTAATGTCATGTAAATAATGTAGGTCTTTTGAGTTTTATATGAATGTTGCCAAATGGATTTTGAACTATCATCTAGCTGTTTTCTTAGAATTAATTATTTAAATCACATAAAAATGAAAGCCAAGGGATTTTTTTTCCCTTTATATGAAGAATATATCATATTTAATAGGGGAAACACAACATTTTATTCTACCTTACAAGAAAGCAAAATGTACAAATCATTTTACCCACAATATATTACTGATTCTGTCCAAATACCCTATTTATTCCTCTAGCATTTAAATAAGAGCAGGGATTTTCAAGGTTATTTAGGCAGTTATAATTTATTTTATTTCTTAAATAAAATAAAAATGGATTTGTTTATAAATTACATCATATATCCAGAGGTTTTCAGATCATTTTAGATGCCAATTATCACATTTTTATGTTTAATGGAAGACTGGTTTTCTTTTCTGTACATGTTTGGATTTTAAATATATTATCAATCATGTGATGTTTTGCTTGATTTCAAAAAGGTAAAATAGAAGCAAACAAAACTATTTGTACGTATTCTGAGTGATTAGCATATTAATGAAGTAAAAATCAAACATCAATAGTGCTGTTCTTTTGCAAAACACCAGATCCATATTATTATTTTCCCAGTTTTTCCTTTTCCTAATATTAACAATTAGAAGCAATGCAAATAAAGACCAAAAAAAAATATTTCAACAAAATAAATAATCTCAAGTTTTTTGGATTTCATACAGATTTTTTCAATCATGTCATATTTATAATAATTTCACACTTCTTATGCTATATCTTTTATAAGTGTATAGCAAGATAGTGATAGTTGTCAATGTTTAACATAATTTTTATACTCATTAAGATCTGAATTAGAGTCAATATTTAGCATTTTGCGGGGTACCTGGAAGACACAATTTGTGTTCAGAAAACTTTCCAGTTCTCCTTTGCTTGTGGCACTCTAGAAGATTTTTTCAGATGAATAAATTCTGGGCATGTAACATGCAGCGTGGTGACTCTAGTTAACACTGTACTATGTTTTTGAAAGTTAGTAAGAGAGCAAATGTTAAAAGCTCTCACAACCAAAATTTAAAAAAAAATAGTTTAACCATGTGAGGTGATGGAAGTGTTAACTAGCCTCATTGTGATCATCTCACAATATATACATATCAAATCATTACATTGTATACCTTAAACTTATATAATGTCATATGTCAGTTATACCTCAATAAAGCTGGGGAGAAAAACAGCAAAAAATACAAAAAAAACACAAAGAAGATTGTATATCCCCTGAACTTTGAAGGTAGGCATGGCCATGTGGCTTGGCTTAGCTAATGAAATTTGATTGAAACGGTAATGTGTCATTTCTAGGTGGAAGTGTTGAAGAGCTTTAGCTGTAAAGCAGCTTATTCTATACGTCTCCTTGTATGGTGGGACAGCCTAATATCTTATTTTGAGATGGTAGCATTAGAAGAGGATGAAATATGGACCGCCAGTTAGCTCAGTTGGTTAGAGCGCAGTGCTTATAACACCAAGGTTGCTGGTTCATCCCTACATGGGCCACTGAGCTGCGCTCTCTACAACTAGATTGAAACAACTACTTGACTTGGAGCTGATGCACCCTGGAAAAACACACTGTTTGCCAATTAAAAAAAAAAAAGAGGGGATGAAATATTAGCTAGCCTGGATATCTGGATAACAGCAATAGCTGGAGACCCATGATGATCTATATTAGACATATATTATGTTTTAAAGCTTAATTATTTTAAGCCCTGATATTTTAGAGTTGTTTGTTCTCACAATATAAGCTAACCCAAACTGATTAGCAGTTATATTTTAACTGCCTGAATTTGCTATTAAATATTTTTTCTTACAGACTTTATATGTAAATGTGTTCTTGCCTGAAAAGTAATTTATTTTGAATTTGCATGTTCGTGTAAAATATTTGGGTTTCATTTCTGTTTAATATGCTCTATATCTTTTCTAAAATGTCCCTACTAGTAGTGCACATTTCACAAAAGTAATTAACCAAAATAGACCATGGACCAAACATAAAAATGAAAACAAAAAGTGTTTAAGGAATGAGACGTTCCGTATTTTCATTGAGGTAGTGGTTACAAGATATCTCTATATAGATATATAGATATATACACACACACGATACATTGCACTTAAAATAAAATGTATCTATGTATTTTCACATGAATTAAATGTATTGAATATAAATTAAATTTCATTAAATACGAAACATAAAAGTTCAAAAATGCACCCTGTGGATCAAGTAGGATAAGATAATTATCCTCATTTATGAGAAAAACAAATTGCAAGTTTCCTGAGCTCAATAATTATTTTGTGTGATCTTTTCTTTCTTCCCACAGCACCATGGGAACTTTTTGGTCACAGCTCACAGCATTTCTTCTTGATACACCCCTTCTGAAAGACTTAGTCTGATCGTTACTACTGCTTTTGTGTAATTATGAGTTGACCTCGTGTTGGGTATGCATACAAAACACTTATTTTTTTTCTTTTAAATAATTGGTCTTAATATCAAATATGTATACTTTATCTGAACTTGCATATATTTACATTTGCAAGTTTTGAACTCAAACAATGCCACTCTTACAACCACGTTTAGCCAATTTAAAAAAAAAACAACACTTATTTTTAACAACAAAAGCATAATGACAAATATGTAACATTTTTGCCAACCATATAAGGGAGAAGAAAATTTGGCAAGCTGCTGTTCTGTTTTGTTCCACTGATATAATCAATGTAAGGCACTTAGGGACAATTCTTGGCAAATTCTCGTCTTTTTAACATTCAGTCGCCTATTGCGATAGAGACACCTCTGACTTCCCATAACCAGTTCTTAACTCCTCTGAGCATAGGGAAGACTATAATCCCATGTGGCTCACGAGGGACATGTGGTTAGTGCTGGACCGTGGCCTGAGAGAAGTGACGCGTGTCACTTCCGGCCAAAGTCTTTATGTGTCAGTGGGTTCTCTGGTCCTCCCTTTCCCCTAACACTTCAGCCGGGGAACACAGCGCCCTCAAATGCTGGTGCCTGTCAGCCTGGGGAACATCCGCCCTGGAAAGTCTTGGGGTGTCCCTGAGTTTAAAAATAAACACCTGATGCTTTCAACCACTGAGGCTTTCTTTGTTCGTTAGCTGTAGCATCATGTAGCCTATATTGACCAAGCACACATAAGAGCTAAGACCCTTGTATATTCTCAAGTCAGAAAAATATACATTTCAGTTATCTTAAATGATCCTAAAACCTCAACTCACTGAGGAAAATAAAAGAACCTTTTAAAACTACAATAGAGCATTTTGCTGGTGAGTTGCCTCCTTTGTCCTAAGTCCCCAAATACCCTAAAGTTTTGTCAATAAATCCCAGGAAAACCTCAGCAAGGTGGTGGGGTAGGTGGTCCTAGGCCCTCTTCCCCTCCTCAAAACAAGATTTGGGCCAAAACATGTTTATGAGAAATGCAGAATCCAGAACCCAGTTAGGAATTTGCAACACACAAGAGGGCCACACAACAGAGAAAGAAAAAATGCTTTGAAATGGGTAAGAGGAGCTTAACTATCTGTGTCAGCCCCTCCCCCAAGCCACCAGAGGTCAGCACCTAGAAAGATGCACTGCGCCCGCCCAGGATGTCTCCAGAAGAAAGTAAGTGAAACGTCCGACCCACACCCCAGCCTTTTGGGCTACTTACTGCCTGAAAGGCTTCTGTCTCACTCAGAGCACTGAGGCAGCTGGCGTAGTTAGAATGCTGAGGATCAGCTGAGGACAAAGGAAGGGGCTCTAAGCAGCCGCACAGCTCTGCAGGATTGGGGGAAGGTACACGGCCCTGAGGACTGTCCTTCAGGAGAGGCATGGAGCTGTGCCCGGGGTCCTGGCATTCCAGGGCTCTCCCCAATGGGAAAGGGCTGGGTGGCTGTCAGCAGCCCGCCTGGGGCTTTGTGGGGCTGAGAAAACGTGTACCATCCTGAAAATGTCCTCAGGAGAAGGGAGAGAAGGGAAGTTTGCCCCCAGCTGCCAGCAGTCCTCCAGGGCAGAGAGGAGGGAGCCTGCAGCAGCTAGCTGCACTGGACGGTTAGCAGTGCCAGAGGAAACCAGAACCCAGGCCATGGTCGGTGCCTTCAACACCCTACTCCAAAATGCATGTTACCCTTGTCCACTGTCACCAAGATCACAGTTTATAAAAACCCCCACTGGGAAAAAAAAAAAAAACCACACAAAACAGCAACTCTGGTTTACTTTTTCTCAGACTCTGCCATGACTCCATCATTCCTAGTGTATACTTAAAGCTCCAAATATGCCTCAACTAAAATTTACGACATTGTAAACTCTGGTCCTAGAACAAAAGTAAACAAGATATACTCCTCAAGACTGCTTGAATGTATTAAATATATGAAAACCTATGGATTCTGATATGTCATTGATACCTATAACTTGATGCAATTATTTTTATCTTTATTTAGGTTTCAAAACATGTACTTTATTTATCCTCCTGAAATTATATGTAATCAAAAACCTATGCTTGGTATTATAATTTTTTTTAACACAAAATTTGTTGTAATTAAGAGAATGGAAATAATATATATCCATTTTCTGGGATTAGGAATAGTACCTTTTAATTCACAATATAGCCAAGTAATTAAATTCATATCTTCTGTGCCTAAGCAAGGTTTTAAAGACTAAATTAAAAACGGAAAATTGGATAGCACTCTAAAATTGAAAAACTAGGTAATACAGGATAACAAAAGCAGCCTCTGAATTGCTGGCAGTTAACCTTGCAAAGTCACTTGAATGTTAACTTGAAAAAAAATTGCCCGCTATGTTCTCTGGTTGTTTCTAGAAGAGGGTCAGCTATATTCTATGTGTTATATCACTGACCCACTAAGTATCTGACTTAGTTAAGCATAGGGCTTACAGAGTTCACTATTGAATGATTCTAAATAAAATATCGAGAATCAATTTTTTACTCGATTGTATGTTTATGAATTGTTTTCAAAATCATGGTGCAGTGCATGGATAAAAAAATAAAACTTGCCATTATTGTTGTATACACAAAACATTTCAGTAGATACATCTCAGTGACTACATCCTGTTTTTACTGATTTCCCTTAATTATCACTGTTGTTCTACAATTGTCTCCTAAAAACTCATGTATAAATCATGGCTATTCATTCAGGTCACCTCAGATATAGGACTTTATCTCTTAGGTACAGATATGTTGCTCCTTCTTGAACGATTTCATCAATAAAACTATGATGGACCAATACATGATTAATCCATTTTTTTTCATATAAAAGCTTCACTTATGTAAAGATATGCATCGTGATGTTCAGAGTTAAAATCAGCACCTTTGTTTGAGCCTGTGTAGTAATTTAATTGGCACAATCATTATTCAAGATTAGAAAGGCGAGGGCCGGCCTAGTGGCGTGATGGTTAAGAACTCGCTTGGGACACCAGAGGGCCCCGGTTTGGATCCCACATACGAGGGCCAGTGACACTGCCCTGCACAGCTAAGATGCTGAACAACAGCTCAACCTGGAGCTGGGCTGCCGTGAGTCGCTGGTGACGGTGTAGGCTGCAGCCCCTGTGGCAGTGAGTTGCCATGGGCTACCGTGTGTAGCCAGCAGCCAGCGTGAGCAGCCAGCAGCCACCGTGAGCGGCCGTCCAGAAGCCGGAGACTGATCTGCCTCGCCCAGGAAGAGCGCAATGATGGTGCCAACTTGGGCCAGTGAAGCAACGTCCTCCACAACTAGACTGAAGAACAAAAGACAGCAACTTGTCTGTTCCCCTTCCCCCAATTCCCCACCACTGTTCCCATTCCCCCAATTCCCCAAAAAAATCTTAAAAAAAAAAAAATTAGAAAGGCGAGCTTATTTATTGTATCCACTGACTCTATATCTATTTCAACTTCATTTCGTATCATAATTTATTATATTAAAACCAATTCTTTTTCACAGTGAAAGCTGAAAGAAGTCCCAATGGCCAAAGCTGGAATAATTTGAGCAAGAAAATAAATAATGATAGCAGAGGATTAGACTAAAGAATGCAGTAAATGTCCATGAGTCCATACTGATATAAACAAATAATGTTACTGACAAATAAATGGAGCTAAATCTCCCCTACAGAAGATTTCTAAATAATACATGTAAAAGGAATAAGGGAACTAGAAAATCACCATTAGAACACAGTAATAATTGCTGCAGACAAGTTCTGTGGATTAGCAGTAAAACTTTTAAGAAAAAATAAGCATATCTGCATATCCTATAGGCACCTTCCCTCAAATATTCATTAATTGCTGTTGTACCTATGTCCACAGTTTCCTTGACACTCCTCTCTCGAGAGAGAGTTCCTAATTCCTCTCCTCTTCAGAGTGTCTGGGCTTTACAACTGACTTTCAACAGAGTAAGGAAAAGGAGGAATAGCAGTTTGACAGTGAAGAAGCCTGGAAGATAGCACCTTAATTTAACCAAATGACTGCAATTAGCACACCATAACAAGGAAAGCTATATCCTGTACCTCCTCATAGAATGTTAGAAAAAGAACATCCACCTCTGTGCTGTTTTTCCAAAAAAATGTAAACCCCAATCTCACCATGAGAACACATCAGGCAAAACCATGTTGAGGGGCAAATACTACAAAATACTAGGTCAATACTTCTCAAAGCTCCCAAGGTCATGGACCACACGGAAGGCCAAGACGCGGATACGTATTGGAGAAGACCAAGGACATGTGATGAAAAAGAAAGGCAAGTAGATCGTGGACTGGAAGGATGATAGTGGAAAAGCTGGTGGAATATCAAGAAAGTCTGTGGTTTACTTAGTAATGTTGTGTCGGTATTAAATTCCTCATTTTGAAACGTGTATGATGATTATGTCAAAAGCTAACATTGGTGGATGCTGGGGCATGGATATACAGGAACTCTCTGCTCCACCTTTATAGCTCTTCTGTAAATCTAGTCATTTTGAATAAAGTGGTTATTTTTAAGACTGGCTTTGGACTGTATACAAACATGTCATGTTAATGTATATGACAAATTACATGGGAGGCTTCTATATCGATGTGACTTGTCATCTCTAAAAGAATGATGTTGGTCAAGAATTTTAAATAATCATTTTTTTTTCATTAAAAATATTTCCCTTATGTTTCAGGAAAAGTTTCATGGGTAAAACAGCATGAGCATTTCTTGGTATAGACTGTAAACTTTCTACATATTTTTGTGTCTATATGGATGGAAGTAGGCTGGCTAAATATTTTAAGAAAGTATACCTTACCAATTAAAGACAATATTCACTGTCTGCAGGCAATATTTGTTATCTCAAAATCTCATGACTTCTCCTCATAAATCTTACCATATGTATATTTTATTGTAACATTATCTATTTTCTTTCTTAAAAAGTCTTTGGGTTTGTTTTCCCTCCTCTCATGCTGATTTAAACAAACTATCTCTGCATTTTCTTCTAGGCACCACTCCCTCATAAATCATTCAATTCAGGGTGGTAAAACTGGTTTATCTTATCCAGATTAATCACCTCAATCTCATCAACTTCCTCACAATCCCCAAAGGCAGCCTATCATTCTTGTACTTTACACTAGAGTGCTATCCATTTAGTTCTGAGTAGAGTAGGGCCATTGGAATAAACTTGCCCCATTCTATAGTTTTACAAATCTAAATATATCCTACTAAATCTTTACCCAAGTAACTGTAACAAAAGGTAAATAATACACACATATATGCATACACACATAGACAAACATACACATAAGGCTGAATGTTATTTCTTTTCTTTGCAAAAGAGTGTTTATATATCATAGCTTTGGGCACAAGATTGGCTGAACACTCAATATCTACCCTGGGGTTATATCTCAATTATTAATTATATTTCTACTTATTCTTATCAATAGAGTTACTATTAATTCTGTAATTGAATAGCAGAAAAGTACTTTCAAAATATGATAATAAACCAATTTTTTGTTACCCTGATTGGTTGAGGTAATTCATCATTATGTATATTTCATTTGATACAGCTGTCAGGCCATTAGTTATAACCTATTTTAACACAAATAACCATTTCTTTGTATCACTTCCATGTAAGGCTTTACCTACTTTGAGAGGCAGATAATGGGGGGGGGGAGGAAGAGAGAAGAGAGAGGAGGTGGAGACAGGAAGAAATGGAGAAGAATGACGGAGGAACGGGCCAATGGGAGTTTGCTTTTCTAATATGCCAAAGCCTGCTGCTTTGAAAATAAGGAAATCAACACAAATTTAGTGAAATAGGTGGGCAGAAGGGGGACACTAGAGATTTTAACTTGGCAACTGGGCTTCTGTAGCGAAAAGTATCAGTTTAATAAATAAAAATAAATAAATAAATAAATAAATGCTATTTATTCTAAGATCAGAACACTCAACTATTTTCAAAGAAACAAGAAGAAACCACTATTACAAAGGTAAATATACAATTTTTTTAAAATTTTCTTTGGTCTGGGATATTTACAGTCTGAGAACTTTGTTTAGATTTTCAGTATATTAGTTTCCTATATTTCTATGTAACAAATTAGTACACAATGTAGAAATTTATAACAACTCACAATTCTTAGGTCACAGTTTCTGTGGGTTAGAAGCTTGACTGGGTTTTTTGCTCAGGGCCTCACAAGGCTGCAATCTATGTGACAGTGGGCTGCCTTCTTATTCTGACCTCAAGTGGTGAAAGGTCCCTCTCACACTCCCTCCGCTGTGGGCAGGATTCCATTCCCAGAGGCTGTAGGACAGAACACCCCACGTATTTGTTGACAGTTGACAGGATGTCCCCGTACTTGATGACTGTTGACTGGGACCCTTTAAGCTCCTGGCTGCCACTTGCACTTCTTTGCCACTTGATCCCTCTTTAAGCCACTTACAATCTGGCCTTTGCTTCTTCAAGGCTGGAAGGAGAATTTCTTGCTCCAGTCTGCTAAGATGGAGTCTTACGTGACATGACACAGTCACAGGAGTGACTTCCCATCATCTTCACCATATTCTATTGGCCAAAAGCAGTTACTGGTTCCTCCCACACTCAAGGAAAGGTTACAGAAGGGTGTGACTCTCTGGGGGTCAGGGGTCACCTTAACCTGTGTCCACCACACTTGAAAATAACACAACTCACCCTGAAATTCAAACGTTTTCATTAAGCCATAGCTGAATGTATTTACATTGACTTTACAAGCCATCTACAAGTCAAGGAGAGATGCCTCACAAGGAACCAACCCTGATGACACCGCAATGTCCGACTTCCCAACCTACAAAACTAGGGAAGCATACATTTTTATTGCTTAAGCCACCCAGTCTGTGGTGCTTTGTTATGGCAACTCTAGCAAACTAATACACACAGACACACTGCTTCATATCAGCATTGCATCTTATCACAACTTGAACCACAATGCTTTCGAGAGGTGAGGGAATCGTCTCAATCAGCCAATCAGATGCAAGAATCGCAGCCACATGCTACCCGTGTGGCTGCCCAAGGGACTCTGTCAGGGCCAATGGGGATCTCTTGGTCTCAGCCAGCTGTCTCTTTTTTCATCCATTTTGGCCAAGGTGTAGATATGATGCAATATAAATCTTTACGACAACTGTAGCAGCTAACGCCCCTTCCTTTGAATGGCCAATCTGACTCAGTATTAAAAAAAAAGTTTTCGGGGGGTCTTCCATTATGAATCAAAACTGGGAATTTTACAGAAGATAAATGGTTCTCCATATTTTAATGGAGTCACAGGTGTTGATAATTTCAGGAAGTAAACGCGTGGTTTAGTTTTGAACAATGCCAGATTTAGAAAGCATGGCTGTCTCATTAGGAATCTGACTTACTACACAGGAATTAAGATGTAAGGGACAGTTTGAAAAAAAAAATAGTAAATGTTAATATTCTGACACTGGCAATTATTTCAACTGCCCTCCTGAGGGATGTTATTATTTATGTTCTTAATTAAAAGCTGCTTCTCTGGTAGCATTCACATTCCCTTAAGAAATCAAATGCTGTTTTACTAAAAAAGCACTGAAACATTTCACTTGCAGGACTTATATTTGGGGAACAAACCGTAGCATCCTTCCTAAATCCCTTTTGATAGTGATTTGCGGGATGGACCCCTGATCTCAAAGGGCACTCACATGCCTACAAGAGGAACTGGACTTTTCTTTGATTTTACTTTGTATACTCCTTGCTCCAAGGTTAGGGGTTAATAAACCCTGAACTTCAATGATAATTTAAATGTATCACTTAAACCAAAGGGACCTTCGACCTCAATTCACCCTAGATTTCCTGGATTGTTTTTCTGATGAAGGCCTCCATTTCCAGAAAGGTAGTGATGAACTGTGTGCTCTCATGTAGCATAATGAACAGTTTACAGAATAATATTGGCTTTTTAATTGTCTGATGTTAAACATACATATTCCAAAAGGCCTCACCATCAGTCCTTGAGAACCGGGAGGAATATTAAAATTTTTTCTATGACTTAAAAGCTTCTGTCCACTTGCAGTTTCATCATCTGACATGGTTATGTATCTGAAGATAATTAAGCACATACGGTTAAAATGCACAAATTTTCTAAATCAAATTCAACAAAATCGAAAGTGCTCTGCCTTTTTTCCACATACCTTACTTTTGTAATGTCATTAAATGGTACATTATTAGGAATATATAAAATAAAATGTTGGTGAGAACAGAACTTTCCCTCTCAATGCCTATCTAGCACTTCTCATTAGGTTTAAAATATAATTCAAGCCACTTTCACAAGGCATTAGATTGTTTTTAAGAGTTTACAACAATGGAACATAGATGTTATAGTCCACAGTATGTAATTCATCTCAGGCCTTGTTCTCACATTTTCCTGAGACGACTCATTTGGAAAGTATGTGCTACTGGGTCTTGCCCGTCTTGTCCCAAATGCAGCCGTTGCTTTAAAGATCATTTAACTTACAGATTCTTCATCGAAATCAAGGCACTTGTCCCAAACCAACTGAGAAAGTGATTTTTTTCCAAAATGACTAGAAAAATTAAGATACACAAAAACTCTGAAAAAGGTAAACGAATGTAAAATCAAAGGATGGCTATGTTTATGGTCTCGCATTTATTTCCAGATACAGTTTTAATATTTCCCACACCCTTGTATAAACAGATGTCTTCTTCAATATTATGTATTTCAGAAGGTTGTTATGAATTTCATATATAGGAGGTCGCAACAGTTAAAATCTGAATAACAAATGTCAGGTAGCTTTCCATGTATCTTGGGACATGATTTTACATAACAATGAAAATGAAAACCTACTTTTTAGCTCACAGATTACATTTTAGTGAAAGTCGAGGGAAAATGCTGGTTTGTCCGCTCCTCACTCTTTGAAGATGATTTTGTGTCTTCATCATAAAATTTCTCTCTAGCTTTATAGTTCCAGCAGTGAACTGTGGATTAATTGCCCAGCAAAGAAAAAGAGGCTTCTGGCTTACTACAGCCACCCCCTGGCCAGTCCCTGTGCTAATGAACAGCCTGCTGTGACCAAGTTTCCGAGGCCTTGAGAAAGGGACATCCTGCGTGGCCTGCAGACCTGCCCTGTCACCTGCCTTCAAGGCTTCGGCTCCAACCTTGCATTTTAACTGCTAGCTAATCTTTTCTTGGAAAACAATATATGCTTGAAATAAAGAAAGAGATTATAAAAACAGAACTTCTGACAACATGTTATTTACTGCTTTTGATGCTTTCTATTCTTTATTTTTTAACTGGTTCATCACTGCATTTTATCTCATGCAGATAGTACAGAAATCAATGAAATAAAAATATGTGTCCAATAGCCAGATTTGAAGAATTATATCATTTTCTCTGTATGCATATATTAAATAAAATAAAAACTTCAATTTTCACCTCTACCTTTTTGCTAAGATGTTGCTATTACAATATTTTTCTAATTAAGTATAAAGTTATTTAACATCTCTATACCCTCTTAAAGTGGAAAAATGCTTGACAATGTTTTAAGTAACTATTACACACTGTCCTGTTTTTATTATTATGGTTTTTCTAGACATTTTTAAAAATCATTTATTGTTTAAACTAAGTAGTGTTTTTTTATAGAATACAGTAAAATTATCAACCTATTTTATCAACTACCAGACTACTCTTGTTTCTGTTACTCCACTTCTTTATCTCAGAAGGGAAACTTTTCTGTGAAACTAATTTTTAATGAACACAAATTTTTAATAATAAGGTTATCATCTATTTTTTGATATCTTGAAAACATATTGATAGTATTTAAAATAATGTTTAAAATATGTTTACAATCTAACATAACAATGTAAAAGTATGCAAACATATTTTAATATACCATAATATTCATTAACTATGGCATATTCAAATTATTGGACAAAATATATGGCTTTAAGCTGCATAATATATTATTAATTAGAAAATAAAAGCTAAATGTATATAGTTACCTACTTACCCTTCTGACTGTAGAGTTTAAATAAGTGTATTATTAATAGTGCTAATTTTTATGTGGAGGGGTACAGATTGGTTTATTTCCTGCTTCTGTGTGCTCAACTGTGTGTGTGTGTGTGTGTGTGTGTGTGTGTGTGTGTGTGTGTATTTAGGATTAAGATATAGGTTGCAGTCTAGGTTCTTTAATTGCTATATAATTCTGGTTTCATTACTTTGTTAATATAAGGTAGAAATTATATTGACAAGATTAAAGTTTTGTTTATAGAACACAATTTCTCATGTAAACTAAAAATTTAAATTCATAATTGCCTATATATTATTCAATTAAAAAACCTGTACTCATAAATAGGCAGTTACCAATTATTAAATAGTTATTTTTGTTTGTTTGTTTTTAGCTGAGCCATCCTGCTACCTGTTGGCAGCTCAGCAGCTGCTCAGCTCGGGCTGGACTCGAACCAGTGTTGCTCAGAGCTCAAACTCTTGAGCGAGCTCTTAACCAACTGAGCCACTCAGCCAGCCCTATTAAATAGTTATTTTTGAAAGGTACTTTAGGATTACTAAACTACTAAATAAAGGGTTCAACATTATTATGTGAAAAATGTTTTTTTAAGACTTACCCATTTAAAATTTATTTTTACAGATTCTAGTTTAAACTAAAAAAGAAAATGTTTTTTCATTCTAGAAAAATTATTAAGGTAATTAAAGAAGACAACGTAGTGAAAATTTGATTTCAGAAACCTTTGTACATTCTTAGCATCACAATAAATGCGATTTCTACCTTCTTTGTGAAGACTGCTTGATATAGTCTATCTGAAAATTTTAAAATAATTTACTGACGTACTTAACAGCTGAATACATGTTTAGTCTTTAGAGAGCAAATTCACATGACATAGAGTAATTTTCGCTAAAGTATATTGGGAAGGGGAGCTCAAGTGAAACATCTGCAAAATTAAACTAATAGTGGCTATTCTTTTCCTTATTTCCTTCACTTCCCCCAGGGTTCCAGGGATCAACAAGCTATCCCCCCCACTACGTACTATACGTGACTGTGTGGAGAGCATTTGCTAAATGGGAGATCTCACAAGTTGTACTTCCACTCAGTGTTGTGACTTCCAGGACCTGAACCTGGGTTAGCACCTAGTACAGAGAACGCATTCCTGCTCCGTGTCATGGTGGCTGAGCCTGGATAAACTTTCCAAGGTAGTTAGTGTCCTGAAGATACCACAGCAAATATGGCACATTCTTTATTCATCTTCCCTCTCACTGCTTTCGTTTCAAATCCTACTTGCTGAATTTTCTGAACAACTAAAGTTGGCTGATATAAGTAGAGAAGTGGCCATGCACCCAAAAAACAAGTGCGATTCTATTCTGCCTTGATCGTCATCAATCAATTTGTCATTTCAATCTTGATGTCCAGTCCTTAACCCAATGTAATGCTGTAACGTGGAGAAAAATTCATTAGATGACCATGGCATAAAGAAGTGCTGTGAAAGTCACATTTTAATGAGCAGGCTTAACTGTTTTCTTATCAAGATAGGAAAGTTATAGTAAATGCAAAATGTTCACATTTATGATATAAATGAAATATGTCTAAAAATGATATTCTAGATAATTGATTCTTGAATTTGTTTATTCCATCTTTGTTTATAATGTAGGAGCCAGTTCTTGCTAACTTATTTATTATGATAAACGTAATTTCAAAGGTGTTTAAGTAGTGCCAAACACAAGTTAATAATAGAGGTGAAAATGTGACAAACTTTAAAAAACTAAATGCATATCTGTTTTTATAACTCACACAATGAAAATAGGTACTGATTTTTAAATCTTTATAAACTGAGCATATTTAATATGTAAATATTAGTATAAGTAAATATAGAAGCATTAAGAGGAAGTATGGGTTTAACCATAGGCTGAGAAACAGTTTTGTTTTCTGACATTTTGACGATCAAATGTTGCATGATAAAGTGCACCCCATTTATCAAATGAGGTTGACAAGTCAGTCAACTTCCATCTTTAAAAGGAGGGGGTATTTTCACATAAATGTGGTCATTTTTCAATTATACACATATGAAACATGCTAAGTCCAATTGAAGAAGAGAAAGCAAAACACATAACTACAGTAATATAACTGTAAATGAAGAAATAAATATAAAAAACTAAAAGAAATAAGTGAATGAAAAAGATAATGTGGCTTGATGTAGTACATATATGTTTTTTGGCTATATACTATGCATGTACTTATAATATCATGCAGGCCTACTATATGCAAAGAACTGAATATTTCACAAAGAAGACCCAAGTTACCACAAATAATACATTTCTTTAAAGCAAGGTTCATTTGCAATATGTCAAGACAGCAAAACAATTGAGTGTTCTGAGACAAGGTGTTCACCAAATTTGTTTGTCTTGCCTAATGCTACATTTCTTCAAGAAATGTAATTTGATTAAATTATACTCTCTTAATTAAAAAATAAAGAAACAAACAAACAAAAAGGGTGTGAGGATTGCACTCACAGTATATAACCTACACATACACACATGCACGCCCGAAATGTTCTTTTACATAAAAGGATAATCTAACATAAGCGTGTTCCATATGTACAATTTATTTCTAGGAGCGAGAGCTTTGGAATAGAGGGTTGTTCTTGGTCTCAGATTGAATTTTAAAATTGAACAACATTCTGCCTGGATTCCAGACTCCTCATTCAATCACCAAGATAAATGACAAGTTACGAGTTGATTGTTGTATGAATATAACTGATTAGCTTACTTTCCAGTTTTAGGAATTTGGAAATAAAGTGAGATATTTCCAACCCCTCTTGAGTTAATCAATGAGAACTTCTAATTTAAAGTAATCGCTAGGAAAAAAATATGGTGTTTGCTCTTTGCAAAAGATTTGCATGACTTGAAGAATTTAAAGCTAGCCATTTTACTCTCCAAATTAATTGCAATGTGTTGTTTCTCTAAGTTATAAAATATGAAGACATGAGGGATAGGAAGGAATGTTACTCCACATGCAATAAACAATACCAATCCAGTCACTGATTCCAAGGAACTTATGTGTTTTATCTATATTATCTGAATTAATCTTCACAAATAACTCAAGGCAGCTATCCTTTTCTCAGATTTTAAACTAACACGCTGAGGTCTACATGCTAACTCGCCTAAGATCTAGTGGTAAGTGGGACAGCCATGATTCAAATGCAGGGAGAGAGCCCGCAGGTATATGCTTTAGAATGAAATTGTCTTTCGCCCAACATTTTTTGCTCATCCTGTGAAATGCGCTTCTATCGCTCTCGCCAGACAATTCTACTGTGGGTCACACATTCTTTTGTGATTCTTTACCAACAGGCCACACATTAATTGTCTGAACCAGCTGTCACTCATGGAGCCACTCAAGTCTCCCACCAATTTCCCCAATTTCTTAATATTTTTATTTTTATTATGTTTTAGCCTGATGTATATTGGCTGGGTTTGTGTTATTTGCAGCCAAAAGCATCTGGTCTTATCTAGTACTTCAACTCAACTCTCCTGCACTGCCTTCCAAACCATTATTTGGGATGCTCTCTAATTTATAAGAGGATTTGCATGTACACTATTTTATTGAATCATCAGAGAAATCCTCCAGGTTAGATATCTTCTCCACAGGTTAGAGGGAAAGACACTAGAATCTGAAGAATCAATTCCCACTTTCATGGCGTTTGTTACAGACAGGTGGGTAGATGGGTGTTGTTCAGAGTCGATGTCCCTCAATAGATTAACTGCACCGGACAGGGAGGCATCTCTTCCTTTGCTACATGCCCAGTACCTAGTCCTCATCATGGGTATCCAATGTCAGATTAGTTTCACAGGCCTGCCATAATGACGTACAACAAATAGGGTGGCTTATAACAACAGAAGTAGATGCCTTGCCCGTTCTGGAGGCTAGACGTCTGAAATCAAGTGGGCAGTAGGGCTGCCCCCCACCTTCCAGGTCCTGATGGCCGTCCTCCATTCTTGGGGTCCCTTGGCTTATAGCTGCAGCCCTCTGATCTCTGTCTCTGTCGTCACATGGCTCCCCTCTCATGGGTCTATGTCTTTCCTCTTTGTGTAAGGACACAAGCCATATTGAGTGAATCAAGGGCCCATCCTAGTCACGTATGCTTGCATCCTAATCTCACTGATTATATCTGTAATGACCCTATTTCCAAATCGTGTCACAGCCGGAGGTTCTGGGGGTTCAGACTAGAACGTTATCTTTTGGGAGGATGCTAATAAAATCCATAACAGATACTTAAATGATTAATAGTTGCATAAATAATGCAGTAATATAATATGTAAGGGCCCGTTTGAAATAGTATAACAATACATGCAGACACAAAAGGCTTGCCGTCTCCATTTTCAACGACTAAAAGGCAGGTCTGTGCTGTATGTCAGGAAGAGGGGACCTTTAAAAATAAAAGACACACAATGCAGACACAGTGGGGAGTGTCACATTAAAAAATAAAGAGTTGAGATTTGTTGCTCCCTAGTCCTCTCCTGCTCTTTCGATGGTATTTTGCAGATAACTTTCTCAGCCCCAGTCTGTGGAAGCAATCAGCTAGCCGATGGCAAAAGCCAATCCTTGACCTTCCTTGCTGCGCCAAGGTCAGCCAGTTGCTGATTTCACCATTCCTCCCGTGCGTGCTAATAAGTGAGGAGCAATTACACACAGAGGCGGACTTACTGGAGGCTGATGAAGACGGAGCTGCAAGGACTCCCAATGGCATGGGCTCCTTCCAGGGCCTCGTACCTCACTTAGCTTTAGGAGTGGTATACGCATTTTTCAAAAGACCGTGCCTAGATTGCTTCAGCTTCAGGCCTCACAAAACCTGGGTCTGCCTTTGAACAAATTCTAGGGGTAGCCAATTAATTAGCTTACAGTTTGATTGGCAGACATTTAGTGCTCCAGCCATGGTCAAACTATTCCACAGAAATGGTAAAATGAAAATAACACATTTCGAGCTGGCATAATCAGAGTGTGTTGTTCTGCATGGCACCCCTCCTAGTGGACCACTCGCCTCTTAATTTTGTGTCCCTTTATTTTTGTTGATGTGTGGTGAGGATTGTTAACTCACAGTGAATACATAAAGAGGAAATGTAACCTCTTTATGAAGGGAACAGTGCAAGTCGAGCAAAGAAACAAGGACCATGAGCAACTTTGCCAAAAAAGTGGGCCATGAGCCTTTGGGAGATCTAGTCTTGGGGCAACTGACAGACATCTAGCTGGTAAACCTCATGAGAGCTACACAAAGGAGGAAACTCTTAAGTAGGTAGCCTGGGAATCTTATTAAAGAATTAAAAACAAACCAAAAAAAAACCACTAAACTAAATTTTGCAGAAACCAAAACTGATTCCATATAAATTTTAGGATTATTTGTTCTAGTTCTGTGAAAAACACCATTGGTATTTTGATAGGGATTGCATTATATGTGTACATTGCTTTGGATAATAGGGACATTTTAACAATGTTAATTCTTCCTATCCATGAGCATGATACAAATTTCTTTATTTGTACCTTCTTTAGTTTCTTACAATAGCCAAGATATGTAAGCAAACTAAGTGTCCATTGATGGATGATTAGAAAACGATGTGGTATGTATATACAATGGAATATTACTCAGCCATAAAAAAGTGAATTCTTACCATTTGCAACAGCACAGATGGATCTAGAGGGTATTGTGCTAAGCGAAATAAGTCAGACAGAGAAAGACAAATACCATATGATCTTACATGTGGAATCTAAAGAGCAAAATAGATGAACAAACAAAACAGAAACAGACGTATAGATACAGAGAACAAATTGATGGTTGCCAGATAGGAAGGGGTAGGGAGGCAGGTGAAACAGATAAAGGGAGTAAGAAGTACAAATTGGTAATTATAAAACAGTCACAGAGATGTAGAGCAAACATTAGGAATATAGTCAACAGCAATGTAACAACTATGCACGGTGCCAGATGGGTACTAGGCTTATCAGGGTGATCACTCCCTAGGGTATAAAAATGTCTAATCACCATGTTATACAGCTGAAACTAATATATTATTATTTTATGTCAACTACAATTGAAAAAATAAATTTAAATAAATACTTGGGATGCAAAGAAGAAAAGTCAATGTTAAATGGTGAAATTTCAAACGTTGTGATGCTGAAGGAAAAAAATGTCCTTGATAGAAAACCGGGACTGGGCACCTCTTAGGCCATCTTACGAAGGTGTGATCAGCCCTGCCACAGCATTTGTTTTTTAGAGCTTTCTCCATTTCATCCAATCCTTAATCTCTCTGCTTTGTATCTCACATTTTCCCATTTGTTTCTTTTCCACACCCTCTCCTCCCTTGACTAAATGTTGACCCAGATCGCTTACTTCTGGTTTAATATTATTTAAAATTCTGTTGACATTCATCCCTTACCTCTATCAGGTCTTTGTTCCAGTTCCAACTTCTTGCTGAGGTTATTTTGGCCATCCTCTTCAATGCAGCTAACTGTACCTCAGATCCACTCCTGAAAACCCCCTATTCTTCTTTTCTTATTATTCAAACTTTCTAACCCACTGGGATGCAAAGAGATTAAGTGATTTGTTTAGCAACACATGGAAAAGTAAAGCAAAAAATAGAACAACTTATCTGCCCTATTTTTCTCTCAAACTTTAATGCCTTATGTAGAATCTTTATTTGATGTGTTAAATAACTCCAATAAATCTTTTATGTTTTTCCAGAGGATAGCCATTTCATGAAAGATCCAGGGTTCTAGAAACTGCTTATTCCAATAGGGACAGATATTCACAGGGCTACTTAATTTCAGCTTCCACAGGAAGCAAAAACATATTTTGCAATGCAATATGTTCATTAGTAATTACATGAATTAAACTGCCAACCTAGCATCAATATTATTACCACAGGGAAGCACAACTTTTATCCTTTTGAGATAGCATCTTTTGAGATAGCATCGACTATTTAAATGTGCCCCTTAATTTTCACTATACTAAATATATTCTTGGATTCGATAATACTCGAATTTTAAAACAATTTATTTTAAAAACAAATTGCTAGTTTTTAGTTGAATACTTCTAAAATATAAGTGAAATAATTTCCTAAACTGTGCTATTAACATTGAACTTGCAATCTAAGAAAGCAGATTTATTCACTTTTATATGGCTAGGTGCAACCAACACTAATAATGTGTCTTCTCAGTCTGATTAGGAGTCATTTTGGCCTCTGCTTTAGGAATTCCAGCAGCATTACCTTATCAGATATATGCAACTTTATTTGATACTGCATTTTAAATGTTTGGAAAATTATGAGTGATAAAGAAAATCTGCAGTTCTCTCTAAAACTGCAACCAGGCCCTGAGAGATTGAGCTCCATAAACTGCAAGGGGAAAGGAATTTTTGCATGTTGTTTTCACCGTCAGCATAGATTTCAGACCATGTCTGGTGCATGGTAGGTGTTCGATAAATTTGCTGAATGATTGAAAATGAAAGGCGACACCAACCAATTAGTGATGGAAGTGTTTCCAGAGAGGCTACTTTTAATCCCATCCGCAAAGGATCGGTCTGCCCAAGAATCTCCTGTTTACTCTGAAGTAGTAATATTCTCATACTACACGGAGATATTGGACATCTGCATCTCTACAGATCATGAGTGACTCACTGTCAGAAGGGAATCCCTAAAAATTCTCTAAGAAAAGGGATCGATGTTCTGCTCAACAGAGTCTACTGCATCAGTCCTAGTGAACAGTGCCCATTCTGACACATTCCCGCCAGCTTCTGTAAGGGAAGGCGCAAAGCATGGGAAATAGAGCCTTGATGGATTCTAGCATGTACAAATTCACTAATATTAAAAACACAATGATTTAAAATCTGGTAGGATCCTACTGACCTATTGGAGACAAATGGCAAAGCATAGGGCTTTTTAGAGGAGGGGTTATACTAGTTTTTATTTCCCGGGGATAAGGGATGCTAAGCACCATGCCATGCCCAGACATTTCTGCACAAAGCATCGTCCTATTAAAAATGTCCTTGGCCAGACTCTGAACTCTGCTAGACAACATAGTCCGCTCATGGTCTTCTGGATAGACATTTGAATCATCAGAGCCAGCGTGTTGCTAAAGATTGATACTGTGCCTTCCCAGAGAGTGACCAATACATTTTCCCTTGGGTTTCCCTTTGGAAGCTCTTCCCTTGCTTTTTGCTAGCAAGGTTTTGTAACAATGAATCCTGCCCATGAAGGAGGACAGAGTGGAACCTGGAAAGAGAGCATAACTGGAGCCTGGTGACAAACCTTGAGTGCCACAGGGAAGCCCCACCTACCCTGTGACTATCCTGTTGCTTCAGCCAATACATTTTCCTTTTGCACAAGCCATTTTCAAATGAAACAAAATCTATCTGAAAAACAGCCATGAATGGAGAGTCCTGGGGAATATACAAATTTAAAGGAAAGTCACGATAATAAGATAGAGAGGGAGAAAGGACCCAAAATGACTGGTAAGACAGAAGAGCCAGGATGGAGTGGTTTTACAAAATACAATGGAGAAACGTTTTTAAAGAGAAATGGTCACCGGTGTCATCTGCTCAAGGATAATGAGACTGAATAAAAAAGTTTTATATATGGCCATAGAGAAACCAATGTCCAAATCTGCCAACTTAATTTCAGGCTCAGAAGCCAGATGGCAACTTTACTACAATTGCTTTTTTTGGGACCATCCGGCTATGTATGTACTTTTACCAAGACGTGATGAGATTATTTATGTAGTGCATTACAAGGACACACCAAGGATGGAGAATTACTGATATATTTGGGATTCAAATGTATATAGTTCACAAAAGTAGTCACTTGAATCATAAGTCACACACACGTATGCATATATACATGTTAATCATAAAATATTACAGCTGCTCTTCGCAGTTGCGGTGTTGTGGTGGTTTACTGATGAACCATCCTTATTAGGAAATGCACATGACACCCTGGGAAAGGCCTTTGCCTCAGCTGCACATTGAGCCATCCCTTTTCCCATCATGCAAGTCGGTATCATTTACTGCTCCTCTAGTGGTATTCCAGCTCAATTTTGCAACATGGTGATTAATGTGACGTTGTCACTTTCTTCTATAACCCTACAGTCAAGAAGAAATAGCTGACAATACATTCTGGAAGATGCAAAAAGAGGCATTTCTAGAGACTGGTTGAAGATAAAATGTCTCCACAGGAGGCTGGGAGAATGAGACATCAGGGGGAAATGGAAAAAAACAAGAAAACAGGATGCAGAGGGCATGATTGCAAGTGATAAGAAATATACTCTCTTCCCCCAGTGATTGATCTGTGGGCAAAGTGTAGGTCTCTGAGTAAGCAAGTCTTGCCAGCTAATTGCTGAGATAGTCGATGCCTGGTGTTGTGGTTTAGGATAAGGGAGGAATCCCCAGGAGACGGGCGCACGCGCATCACGGAAGTCAGGAGGGGAACATGGAAGTTAAAATGGCATGATTCTCCAATACTAAGCAATTCGAAACTAGGTCAAACCCACACAAAATCAAGAACTTTGTATTAACAGGGGAGAAATATGCCAAACCCTCAAACTAACTAGGGAGTTAATGATGAATTATGTTAATTAAACTTATTAATATAATCCTGGGGCATCTTCTTGGAAAATCAGTTCCTGGGGAATGTCACGCAAGAATGCACCATTATTACTGGAATCTGACATGATGTTCTAACAAAAGACACATTGCTCCAAATGCAATTACTCAAAACTTAGTCTCTGAAATTACTTCCTCATCCACAATGGGCACAGAATCGGTTTGCCTTTTGCAAACACTGCTGAAATAAGGCCATGCTGCGTGCGTTTCTTTCTTCTCTGCTACCCAATCTGAGAAATAGTTGTGGCACAACTGTTCATGAATATTCTGGAATGGCTTATTATTTCTACTCTGTTAGGGTGGAAGGTGTTGTATATACTCCCCAGGCTTTTGTTGACAAAGGATGACTTCTAACAAGTTTATTACTTAAAAAAAAAAAAATGAACAGAACACAAAAGTCCTACGATCTTTGTTTTTTTCTTGTGGTGCCCTATTTTCACTAGCCTCCCCCTCCAACACCCATGGCTGAACAATCTGTGTTATGAAGTTTATTTGTATCAGATCCACAGGCTGCTGTCCTGCCCAACCCCCTCCCCCACCTACACCCTGAAAATATTTAGCATTCCTTCCAAGCCCCTTTTCATAACAGAAGTTTGTTTTTGTGACAAAATCTACAAGGGAGATTTTTACAGAACTCTTCATTTGAACTCTGCACACTCACACATACATACGCACATATACACACTAACACGGATCAACTTTTAATGGATAAAAGTCTCCTAAAGTGGTACATTAACAATGGGAATAAATAAGCATTTATGAAAGTTAAAGAGGATTTTTCTCCCTTTTTTACTGTAAGTTAAACATACAGAAACTCTGTTACCCGTGATACCTGCCACCTTGTTCCTGGAATGGACACATCACCTCTATATCTGAGGTATTGCCCCCCTAAACTTCTAGGGGATGTTCATGATATGGACCTATTGCCTGGGTCCCACTGGGGTCACTTGTTGAACCAGGAACACACAAACCAGAGTGATCTGAATTCAGTTATGTGGAGGTTCCTCCACCTCCATCTTTAACTATGTACAATGGCCAGTTGTCATCTCATTGCTCTATCACAAAATAGACTTCCTGTAGACCCACACTTGGTACATGCACTTAGTTGAATCATATTATAACTGTTTTATTACCGCTTGAAGAGAAACTCCTTATGAAGACTTTAATACTGGGTTCTGTCCCTTCTATTGTCACAGCCCATTTGTTATTTGGACTCACTGTTTTCTGGCAGGTGTAGCTCTAGCAAAGTCACAGGTATGTCATAAAAATGTTTTTGTTAATTTCAGGTTCTCTCAGAGGCAGGTACTGAGCCAAGAATTCAAGTACAAGTGATTTATTAAGAAAGTGACCCCAGGAGGTACTAGCAAGCAGGGAAGGGAAGAGAAACCCAGCCTGCCTGATGCTGTGCAGAGCTCTGGACCATAAATTACATGTAGGAGTTTATTCTGCTTTCAGACAGATGAGCAGGGTGTTTGCACCCCAAGTAATCCTCAGCCACAGGCTCTGCAGGAGCAGAGGTGCCATAATCCTGGGCTCCTCTGACCCTCCATATACGTCAGGGGGCCCTGGTGGCCCATTAACCCCCAGGAAGGCTGCAGGTGCAAGTAGCCAGAAAAACACATGGAAGCTTGGTGGGGAAGATGGCACACAGAGGTGGCAAAAGGATCGAAACTAGCCTGGTGGGACAGGGCTTGAGGGATGGCTGGGAGAACTATGCAGAAAACCTCTCCCTACAGAGAAGAGAGTGTTTAATTGGTCAAAATTAGCTAAGATACTCATCCAAAGTCCCTTGAGCGAGATCAAAGAACTTGCTTACAACAACATACTGAGAGACATTTTTTCAACAAAATCTACAGAACTAAGTAAGAGGAGTGGGGGGCTCCAACCTTTGAGACTCTCAACACCCACAGCTGGAGAATGGACAGAGCAGAAAACAGGCCGGGGACTCAATGGAATGTCATCAGAACTCAGAGAAGGCAACACTTCCAGGCTCAGCAAATACCCCACACTAAAATCAGGGCCCAATACAGAAGGGTGGTCCTGACACCTGAAATGAAGGTGTCTAGATAGACTTCTAAACATCTGAATCCCTCTGAATGTCCTAAGCTTGTTTAAGAAACATGACTTGCAAGAGGCAACTGGCATTGCTGATTCACTCAACAGACTGGCATTTTCCACAGGTTAGGGCTTATGGTAGGAAACAATGTTAGAAAAATGCCTCTCTATTATAATCGATAGGATGCGTAGGTCCCAGAACAGCAGAGGCCAGATGACAGCATTTAACTGTCGGAGGCAAAGCGGGTGTAATGACCGTAAGGGACAGAGCTGGAACGGCAGTCAGTCTGTGAAGGATGAGGGCCTTCCAAGGATATAGATAATGGCTCAGAGATGATGATGATCTTCAGGGAAATCAAGATAGGCATGCAGCCAGACCACTGCTGAATGTGTACAGTCCAAGGACGTGCAGAAAGGAATAACAGACGACAGCCCCTCCAACGCAAAGTCATGCAACATTTACGCATATATTATTGGATACTGATACTGCAGTCTTCATGGAGCCATGATGCCATATTATCACAAGGGACAAAGCCTGAGGATTTAGGCATACAACTATACTCGTATGTCCCTACCTGGATACCTCTATGTTGCCTCTGGTTTTGGAGAGAGAGGCAACATAGAAAGGCAGGCAGACAGATTACTGTCCTAGAACATTTCCTTAAAACGTCATCATCATACTATAACAAGAGCAAAGATACAACATAAATGAAGCTGGTTCGCACTGAGTTCTCATCTCCTAGCTCGTGGTGTCCAATCCCCTTTTCATGCTTTAGTAAGACTTAAAGAGCGCTTTTGAGAACGGGAAGCATGTTTGAGAGTGTTTTAATCTTGATCTTCTTAAACTACAAACAATAAATTTTATTATATTAATCCCCAAATGCTACATGTTGAATGAATAAAACATTCCCACTTTATTTTTGCTCTGAAAAGGCGACATTCCTCTAACAATACATGATCAGCACCTGTGACCGGCACGGTGCAGTAACAATAATGTTGGTTATCTACAATACTTGACAATTGCTCCTTATGTCTTCACAAATGCTTTGCTCAAAATATTAATAAGCAGCCTTTCAGACATAAAATTCATTTTCTCTCTCTGGTGTAACTGACAGCCACGTTTGATAGGAATGGCATATTAGAATCAACACAATAATTTTAATTGTAAATACAAAGTTTTGTCTTTTTTATTGTGTGTTTATATCAGTGGCTTGCCCATGCCATTTTGTCACTGTCCCAATCTATTTATAAACATTTCAAATCATGTATATTAAAGTGTTGATTAAGTGGCTTGTATATGAAAGGCTTTCTGTGATTCATTTTCTGAAAGAGCCCGTTCTCCTACTGAGAAAGGAGAAGATTGGCCAATGTTGCCGAGGGTTTTATTGATAAATTCCAATATCAGTCATGTAACTAAAGGCAATTCAATATTTATAAACTTCCATACAATTCTTATTCATCTATAAAAAATAATAATGTTCTATAAAATAATATTTAGTACTTTATGAGAAATTGTATTAAAGATATCTGAAGCAATTCACACTAAACTTTATGGTTATCTGAAGCTAAATTTAAGTCAAATACAATTATGAGAAAGTTATTTTATAGTATTACTTTTATTATTATTTTTTTTTTACATGATGATAGTATGTACTACTTTCGGTTCACCTTTCTCTTTAATTTTCTGTGCCAGTAAATTAGGTTTTTAATAAAATAACAATTATTTGCTGAAATATAAAATACCTACTAATGTTAACAAATCAACGGAAGCAAATAAATAATGGGAGTGAGGTCAAAATAACTAACCTTGTAAATAAGGTTTACCAAATTGAAGGTTTATGGTAGGAGAGTGGACAAAATACTGACTTGTGACTTCTGGTAAAGTAAGTACTTACACTGAGCATATGTAAAACTTTGGAAACTGTCCCAAATCTCTGGCCTTTAAAATGTCTTATCTTCTAAGCCTCAACTTTCACAATCGGGGTCATAATCCCGTAAAAACAGGAATTTTCTAAGTCAAATGTTTATTGCTCAGATCAAATGTGTACCATAACTGAGACACTTTGCAACATTTGGGATGAGATTTTTTTTAATAGTCATATTAACACTATTATCAGTAATTAAATATCAGTTGGCCAAAATCTATTGATTTCAGGACGACCACAAATAAAGAGTAGATGGCTAGCCAAAGTTTGAAATACATTCTCGCATCTTACCAAGGCAACAACCCTGGTAAAGACATAAGGCCGCCTAGCCTCACCTGGTGGTAAATGCTGATGACGGACCGCCTGGCAGTGAGTCAAAAGTATTTACCTGTGGGAGAGCCCTTAGTGATGGGACATTTTTAATAGGCTATAGCTAGTCTGTATCAGTTGCTTATGGAAATTATGGATTTATTGGGAATGGCTCCCTGAAAAACATTAAGCAAGCTATATAACAATATAAGTCTAAAATGGTCCTGATTCATGATAAAATATTTCCCTTCTGTGTGACTGAAGTGACTACATAGATGACTCGGAGACTTCCAACATGACAACACTTACCAACTTTATATGTGAACTGAGGGCCAAGGAATTAAGAGGGGAGTCGCTGGGGCCAGGGCTGGGGGTACGGACCTCTTTCTCTTTCGGCGGGCCCCCCGTGATGACCTTGTACATAAATTACCAGTAAAGCTCAATGCTAAATTAGATTCCTGATTCCTGTCAGCCTGATTGAACCACATGCTCTTTTGTGCTATTTCCAGATGCCAATGTGAAAGGAGTTTCCTATCTAAAATGCCTCATACATTTCCAAAAATATATTTGTTGCCTAGACAAGATTTCAGTAGCATAATTGGTAAAATGTTCAACACACACACACACACACACACACACACACACACACACACACACACGCCTCATCTGCTCGTTGCTGTTGATCTCCCTGAACCCACCCTAATGGCTGTACTCCTGAAAAAAGTACAGTTTCTCTGGGGTTCCTTTGCTGGGGACAGGGGACTAGAAATGGGATAAATGAAAACTTTTAAGAACATCGGCCTCGTGCTTCCAACAGTGTCCACACTCTCTCTCCCGTGACTCTGCTGGGACATAAAGCACTGCCACCTGGTGAGAGGAGCATCCAGTGTTAACACAAGAGAGGGCTTGGCTGGGGGAAGGTCCTCCTTTCCCAGGAGACATGCGGATAAACCCATCTGTCTACTGAAAGCTGAACTTCTCACCACGTTCAGGTTGAGGTCTCTCGGTTTGTGACCAATTTGTTTCTTGCTAAATAAAATATTTATAGCAAGTAAAGCTCTCTGAATTTTCTCTTGACAGAAACAATAGCCATAGTAAGTCAACAGTATTCCTCAGAATATTATCAGGAAACTATGCAATATTATGTTGAAGAGATATATTCCATTATTTCCAAACCCTGTCCTTTACAGATGAGATAAATAATGCACAGAGAAGAGATACGATGTGGTCCCAGGCCCAGGTGGCCTGGGAGTAATGAGTCAGGTGGCCTGACCTTTAATTTAATGCTTTGGGCATCAGACCAGCTACCTATTGACAACCAGTCACCTATAGTGCCCACATGCATCAAAAAAGGCCTTAAACACGATAAGTAAAAACTATGTTGACATCGTTACATAATTGCTAACAAAAAGATGGAGAGAAATTTCAACTCGTTCCCTGAACATTACCAAGATAGGACATAAAATACTGCACAGAAATTGTTGTGGGGAGGGCATGGAAGAGAGAGAGAGACAGGGTGAGACATAGCGAGAGAAAGAGAGGTCAACTGAAAAACTTGGTAAATGAAAAAAATTCAAAATTATTAATAATAAAAAATGTACTTCTGGGTTGCTTACATTGGAGAATATTCCTAAAATATACCTGACTAAGGACTGTATCTCTCATTTCTTTAGATATTTCAAAAATGTGTTTATATAAATGGAAAGCAAAAGAACACATAAAGCATACATATTAATGGCAAACATTTAAAATATAAGAAAAAAAATCTCATGTTGTGGAAAACTCAGCAAGTTTGCTAACATTAACCATAAGTTCTTACATCAGTACAGAATACCTCATTTCAGAAGGTGAATTATGGAAATTAAACAATTAGTCACAAAAATATCTTTTAGGTTATGTCTAAGACCTAATACAAGAAGCACAGAATCCCGTATCGTGAAAAGGTGAGCTTCTAATAGTGTGACGAACACAGTCTTTCAAAGTAAAAGATATTTCCTATTCTCTAAAATGTTTAACTTCATAAACTATGTTAGAAGATAATATGCAAATCTTCAGAGACTAGAGTGAACTCACTGTAACCAACATGAAATCTTATTTGAAGATATAATTTTATTGACTATGTAAATAAAGATTAAAATACATTAATCAAAAGAAGTAATTACCTGTGGAAACAACCCTATGATATATTAGTGGACAATTTGCCTCATTTTTCAATGGAAAAACTCGAGTTATAATTGCACTTAATTTTGCTAAAATTCTCAATTAAATTACTGGTAGAGCCATATATGAAATTCCAACCTACCAAGAGCCAGTCAAACTCAATTATATTTGGTAATGTCATGATTTTTTAATTGCTGTATTTTACCCTCAGTGTTTTCTAAATATGCATAATGCAAAATTTTCCAAAAAAAACATATATCGCATATATTACAAATACCTAATTTCCAAAATGTAACTCCTTTGCCAAAGTTGGTCCCATATTTCACAGGAATATGGATTAGCATAAAGCAGAAACACACACAAACATATATGCACATAGAAGAACTGGGGATTCAATTTCTCCTTGGAAAAAGTAGAAATCATTCTTTATTAAGGTTCCTTGCAAACTTAAAATTTTTAAAGAGCTGAGCCCTTTGTCACAATGAATTATAAATAACTATATGAGCAAAAAACAGTAAAGTTGGCAAAACAGAAGATGGAAAACGTCTGATGCTCAAGACGTGTTCACTTGAGAGAGTGGAGCACGTATGACAGCGGGGTCCTCGCTGGTTTTCTCCATTTACAGTGAATATGCACCAGAAACAGAAAGCGGACTGTATGTATCTCAGGAAAGTACTTTATTGCTAGTGGCAGTCTAGTCAAAAGTTTTGAAACTCTGCTCATTATGTGAAGAAAGACCTTAACAAGCCTGCATGAGATACTGGATCTCCTCCAACTAGCTCCTCTTTCTGGATCTACCAAGTTTAATGAATCATTTAACAAAAACAGCCTAACTACCCAGGCTTGTCAAAGTCAGGTTCATTCATCGCCAGAAGCCCTGACCAAAGGGATGATGCTGGATTGTCTTACAAATTGGAATAAGAATTCAACCATTTCTTGCCAGCTGAGTCACCCACATTCCGAATATTATTAATGGTTACATAATGAATTTTTCCCTTGTCTTTTAGTTTTTAAACATTTTTCCTTCAGCCTTAGTTTTATTTCAGAAAAAAAAA
>NW_017731968.1:671427-675551 GCF_001890085.2 Hipposideros armiger | reverse complement strand
ATCTACTTTTTTGGTTGTATGTTTCTTTAATGTGGGGATAATTACAGTGGGACTGAAACACCTAGGAGAACCCCATACATTTACAAATGAAAAGGAGAGGTCAGGAAGGTCATCCCCCCACCCAAAAACCTACCTCACCCCCCCACACACAGGTGCCTGTCTCATAGAATGAAAAGCAAAACAAAACAGAACTAGCCTTCATTGCACTAACGTAAGGCATAAGGCGTCAGAAAAGTTGAGTTGTAATCTTCCTGCCAGTTTCTGTCCAGGTAACCCAAGAAAAGGCAGCTAATCTCTTTGGAATTCAGTGCCTGTGTCTCTAAAATTGGGGTATTAATTTTGACATCTGAGAGGCTGTTTGAGAATGAAATGAAATTTTATTTCTGAAATCAACTTGAAAACACTTAAGTGCTATACAAATCTAAGTTATTAAACTTTTACCGATATGAGATGAGTTGAAACTGACAGCTGAAGGAGGTGGAAATGTGTATTAAATATTTATGCTAAACCTGGGCACGTCTATAGCCAGAAGTGCAAGTCAAAATTATTATAAAGTATGCTCATCAGTAAAGTTCTAAGGTGGCTCAAACTGACACTTCTGTCTGACAGCTACAGTGGAACTTCAGATTCTTCAGGGAATGGCTTACCCTGGTTTCACTTCTAGAAGGTGACTAAAGAATTAAGAAAAAAAAAGAAAAAAGACAGAAACACAGCCAACAATGTCCCTTCTGTTTATCTCCCTGACTCAAATATGACGGTCTGAACCAACCGTGCCATGGAAGCATTTGTCCTGTTAAGTCCGTGAAGACTTACTGCATTTAGATACAGACAACAGTGCTTCCCAGCCAATTTATGCCTCTTCACCCATACCCTCCTCACTAACAATCACCATATTTCTATACAAACACAAGTAGAAAAAAAAAATTGGGGGAAAAATGATTGATGTCAAAAAGCAGGAATTCAGAGGTCAGTGGAAACACGATACAGTCAGTGCTCAGTATTCATGAGTGAAAAAACAAACCCTGGGGTAGAAGCAATTCAAACTCTGGGAGCAGACACACAGGTCATCAATTTGTTAAACGTACGCCATGAGTGGAGTCTGCCATCTTTCCTTCTTTGCTTCCTGCTCCATCCTTTCTCTTCCCTCTCTTCTCTTCCAGTTTAACATGTCAGGCTGATCATATGACAGTGTCTACTCTCATCTCCAATATACCATGGAAATTACAAGAAATTATTAGGTATTTTTATATAAATTCATAATATGACGAAGTTGGAGACCATAAGTTTATAAGACAGTTTCCACATATCTGGAATTCGAAAAACAAATGAAGGCGGGTAATTGGTGAAATTGGTTGGAGGCAATACATGCCAGAGAACTGACAGACAAGACTGCCGCTCTGAGTGGCTGAGGCATCAGGAAATGCTAAGGACTAAGTTTATCTATTAGGGGGAGGAACAGGAAACTTGTTTAAGGAATAGAATACCCCACTTCCTCACAAAAGACTTAGCAGCTGAACATCTGCCACTCTTGGCAAGAACTGGCAAATTCTTCTTTCAAGAAATGATGCTCAGGAGAAATATAGAAGTCTTTCCTACATGAGTGGACACTAGTAAATAGTCCTCCCTCCAAATCTTCACCTAAAAGGAAAGCTCATAAATCAATAAGCCTGACCTGTATAACCTAACTCACAGTCAGCCTCGTATTGTCTTGTTCTCAAATATGAATGGACAAAGAAGGATCTCGAGTCATTGGAAGAAAGTCTGTAACGTGAAAGAAACATACCCCCCCCCGCCCCCAGCTAAAAAAGGGAGATTAAAAACTCAAAACAAACACTAATGATTCAAAGAAAACAAGTTTATAACAAACTAAACCAAACAAAACGATCTAATTAGTATCTCCGAGGAACTTAATGTGTTATGTCACAAGAGGCTGGGGAAGAAAGCAGCTCTTGGATATTAAAAATATAATTGCCATCATGAACTAAGAAGACAGAGTTCTTGAGAATTGAAAATGCGATTGCTAAATAAATAAATTTAAGAGATGGAAAAATGAAATCACCATGATATCTCGGAAATGTGAATATAAAGGGATGGGAAGGAAAAATGAAACTAATAATTCCAGGAGGAGAAACAGCTGTGCCTGAAGGGAAAGGTATGTACAGTGTAGCCTGTGGATGTACAGTAGATAAAATACCCCAGCATGTATTAAGGCACGCCCTCTATCCAGTGTCAACTTTTAAAACCAAATGCAAAGTACAAAGCATAAAAAGGATTTATGACACTGACATGTCAACAGTAAAAGAAAGAAACTTAAGAGAAAATACAGAATAAGTAAAATTAAGACAAGAACCACCTAGGGAAAAGATAGATGTGGATACAGATATACAGATATAAATGAATTCCTATCTAACTATAGTATAAAAATAAAGAAGACAAAGGCAGCTTAGTAGGGGGAAAAAGTATAAAGGATTTGAACACGTAATGACAGATGAGAAATTCCAAAGATCAACAGCCTATGGGAATTTCTCAACTGTAATGTAAGCAAATGTAAAAGAAACAAGAGAATATCCATGTGCCTGTGAGATGACCAGCCGGCCCCTTACAATTTGGAAAGACCCAGGGAAAGGAAGGCGTCAGCAGGGTGCCTGGGCAATCAGAGGTCAGAATATGCGAAAGTGCATTTCTTCTTTGTGTCCGCGGCCACAGCAGACATTCCTCCAGCTTTTAGAAAGTCTAGAAACATGTGCTAACATTTTTAAAAAGAAAGACAAATTTGAACAAGAGAAAAGCCTGAATGGAAATTCAGTTCAAATAAGTGTCGCATCTAGGTTCCCATGAAGTCCTAATGAGTATAAGTTGGAAGATGTAATGACATCCTCATTTGCTAAAGTTAATGCTATAGTTACACAAATATAATGAAAGGAACCTTTCTAATGTCAGTGAAGCTTCATGAAGATGCTGACTTAATGCACAGGAAATCTGACAAAGCAGGTGCTCAGGCCACATGAGTAAGGCACAGAAATGATTCACGTGCAGTTTTCTACAAAGCTTCAAGGGCCCTGACAGCTGCAAATACAAGTCCTTGGCAGTTTGCTCAGCTGTAGAGCAGGTGGCCATTTAGTCATCTTGCAACATGGTTTAGGTGACTGCAAAAGGGATATTGTGGAATCCTGAATTCTTAATTGTTAGGCAGGCAATCCTGTGCACATTAGTTAAATCCTGTAAAACCAGGATTAACAATATCTACTTTTTTGGTTGTATGTTTCTTTAATGTGAATTAGGGTTTATTTTTAAGGGCCTGGGGCGTACTCACAATCATTATTACTATACTAGGAATCTGTTTGCTAATGAGACAATTTCAGGAGTTTATGTACTCTTGTTTCATGCTAGACATTCAATCATTAATTCAGAAAACAATGAAAAAAAAGGTAGGAATGGGGGGGTTATTTAAAAATATACATATGCTGGATCAAAATGAATAAAAGCTAAAATTAGTAACTGTTAAAGTCATGGAAGTATTCAGGTCATGTATAAACTTGGAAGCAAAGGTAAGTATTGATTAGTAAGATGACAAACCACTATGGCTTTCTGAACACACAAATGATATGCATTAACCCACATTTTAAAAGGACTTCTCTGGCTACTGTATGGAAATTAAATTCTTAGGCCAGCTAGTTAGTAAACTCTTGAAATAGTCCAAAAAAGAGATGGAGAGGTGGATTTGAAGACACAGGTGGGTGTGCTGAGGACTGGTGAACTCATACACAACTTAATCTTACCAGTCCTCAGCACACCCACCTTCATCTCTAAGGCCACCTCTCTGTCACTTCTTATTTAATCAAGTGTTGAATTTATGAGAACCAACATCATCAAATGTCATGTTAATGTAATTGTCATGTACAACTGACTAGATGGATTAAAAGAAAAAAATATCTCCTCTGGCCCCTGTAGTATCTTCTCCTCTACTGTAGCTCCCACTGCTTTTGCTAAATCCAAATTGACCAACGACGGCTGCTCAGAGGTGTTCCCCTGTCTGGCTGCCCCTGTACACCCCATCCCATGACTAACAAATGCAGTGTCCCAAACATTTCAAGAACTCAGAGAACAGCTCTGAGAATACGACT
>NW_017731968.1:659270-663847 GCF_001890085.2 Hipposideros armiger | reverse complement strand
TATTCTTTCTTTCTAAATTCCAACAAGACTCAATGCATTGCAGTAATATCAAGGACAGAATTAAAAAGGACATCTTTTAGATTATTCACCACTTGACTGAATACTGTTAACAATATGAAAGTGTATACAATCATATTTCATTAAATCATACTTAATGTGAGTGTGGAATGCCTAATGTTCTATTTAGAGATGCCAAATTTAAAAATCATAACAGGTGTTAAGGACTGACTCAGAAAAAGATTTATGAATCAATGTTTTTGTATAAAAAGTAAAACCCTCTAATAGCTTAAATATGACTTGCTAAGTATCTATTATTTTGGGAGTGTAATATTTTCAGATTATTTTTTCAAGTTAAGGTAGAGGCAGAAACATTTCAAAATCATGTCTTGGTGATTTAGCTGCTTTATGGGTGTATAATTTACGTACATTAAACTGCACACATTTAAAGTGTGTGTATAAATTTTGATGTATGTTTACAAACAGAAATCCATCAGCACAATCAAGATAATGAAGATATAAATCACTCCCAAATTTTCCTCATAAACTCTTCTGGGCCCCTTTCTTATCTTTTGTCACAACCCCACACTGTCCCCAGGTTGATGTTAATCTGCTTTGTGTCATGATGGACTAGTTTGCATTTTCTAGAATTTTACATAAATGGAATATAGTATATACTCGTTTTTATCTAACTTTTTCACTCAGTCTAATTATTTTGAGATTGATTCATTGTTGTTGCATTTACCAATAGTTCATTCCACTTTGTGGCTGAGTCACATTGCATGATGAGGCTTTGACATGTTTTATTAATTCACCTGCAAACAGACATTGGGTTCTTTCCCGTTTTTGTCTATTTTCTGTAAAGCTGCTATGAGCATCTGTGCACTGTACTTCATACAAAAATATCCATTGATTACTTGAGTAAATACATAGGAATGGACTGGCTGGGTTATATAAAAGACATACATTTACTTTCCTAAGACACTCTACTACCATTTCACATTGCCACCAGCAGTGTGTGAGAATTGCGGCCCCCAAATCCTCACCAGTACTTGGTGTGAGCATTCTTTTCAATGTTAGCCATTTTAATAGGTGTCTGGTTGTATTTCATTATAGTTTCAATTTGCATTTCCCCCAATGACTAGTGATATACAGCATCTTTTACATGCTNTTATGCTCATATATATTTATGCTCCTATAACTACCCCTCTGTCAATTCTTGATTTTACCTTTTCCAAACTCAGAATCCAAATTTAGCAAAACAAAATTATAAAACTCTCTTTGGATTTCCTTCAGAGCACCTAATGGTTCTCTTTTTACCTTAAAAATAGAAAGGTAATAAAAATGGTTGGTTGGAATTCTGCAGTTTTTAATTAACTGGTAACTATTAGGAGAACTCTTTGTATACCAAACTTATCTCGCAAAGAAAGTTAAGTTTTCATAGTTTCACTGCAGACAAATAAATTTTGTCTAAAGGCCTTCAGTGAGTGCTTATGTAACTTATCTCTGAAGTCAGAGAAAAACACTCCCGTTCAAGCACAAAGGCTGGTAAATATCTACCTATTAACATTTGTCCCTAGATTCAATGTTCATGTCACTCAGAGACAATGGGTGGCAAGTAGAGAGGGCTTCAGGATATAAATCTAAAGGCCGTGGAGATCCATCAACAGCCTCACTGTTTACAAGGTGTTTTTCCTCTTAATCATGAAGAACAATCTTATCAATCAATCCAGTGCTGCTGCCCCTTGGGGAGGCTCTCCCTCTCTGCCATTTGCTAGTGCTGGTCCTGTAGTTAGTCCCCTGGTCAGAATATTTAGAGAAAAACTGGATACAAGTTTAAATCAACATCAGCGATTTTACTCAAAATGGGTGAGGATGTTTCTGGCATATACCGTACCTGCCACACCAATAACCCTAGCATCTGCAAACGTAGAACGTCAGGAGGAATAAATCCTCACTGCACTTTGGGACACTAGTAAGTGAATTCTATATGTGGTCACATTCAAATGGACATACATATCTTCCCACTATGGCCTGTTTTCTGGATGGCCAGTAATGTTCATTGTTGAAACACAATTGCCTTACCACTATCTTTTTTTTTTTCCTTTTACACTATGTATTTCCAATGTGGGACATACCAAGTAACTTACCCATTTTACAGAAACTATAAAGAATATTGTAAGATACTGCTTATCACCCAGAAACTCAATTGTCCTTATGATCCTCAGTCATCAATGGAAACTGAAAAAACAAATGTTACCCCCAAATTAAAGTCTGCATAATTAGCTGAACGATTACAGGAGAGGTTGTATGCACAAGTCCCAAGTCTCTGATCAACAGTTGTGGTCACCTCCAGCCCAGACACCCGACTTCCTGAAAATGACACCCGCAGAGGGCTCGTGGATCTCAGTGAAAGACACGTTGCCAGCACTCCTACTCATGAGAACTCCCAGGAGCTGACCTTCCCGCCACGTCTCAGTTAAAAGCCATTATATATCCATTTCTTGTACCTCCATACTAACAAGAAATATAAAGCAGAATCTCTCAGCGTTCTTGAGAAGCAGACAAATCATAAAGGAGAGACTTTTACAAAAAACCCTGAGGAAGCAACACGTGGAAAGCTTCTCCCCAAGTCCCCTGGTCTAAGACCCCTGAGTGCCTCTCAGTAACATACACTCCGCGTCGCACTCTCTTTGTTCTTTGTCTACTTCTCTTATTCCCTTCTTTTTGGTTAACATTCCAGATCATTATTATTCCAGATCAAAAGCTTTAAAAAAATGTCCTCTTTAACTCTGATGCTTTCACCTCTCTGGGCCAGTCTTTGCTAGCTTGAAAACACCTCATTGACAGGACACAGGAGACACAAAAGAAAGAAACCTTGACAACCTGGACCGTCTATCACTTTCTGGGTAATGTGAGCCAGAGAATCTGATGGGAGCTAGAAGGCGATTTTACNGGATATTGGCTGGAGAGAGAGTTAGAAAGCTTTCTGGGGTCTCGTCTTATAAAGACCCAAATTCTATGGATCAGGGCCCTACCATTAGGACCTTGTTTAACCTCAATCACTTCCTTGGAGGCACCATGTCCAAATCTAATCACACTGGGTATACAGCTTCCACAGAGAATTTTGGAAGGACACAAATATTCAGTCCATAACACTTCCCAAGGACGATTTAGAATTACAATGATCATTTGAAAGAATTTTTGACATTAAAAAAACAACAACATTGTCATTCAGATGCATACGAGAGAGGTCCTCATGAGATTTTCTTTCTTGTCTAAAAGAAATCACATAAAAGAGAGATCACCTTATTTCAACCAGCTGCAATAAATCTCATGCCTGTATGTGTGCAAACCCCATGCGTGCTTGTATAAGTGTGTGTATGTGTTTATGTGTGTGTGTGTGTGTGTGTGTGTGTGAAAACAGGTTTCCTGCATCTAATCTTTCTCTCCTCCTTGTATAGGGAATATAATTTGATTTTTCCCAATGATAATTTAATATTTGTCTGAAGTCGGCGCCCACAGTCTTCTCCTGTTACTTTGCGTCTCTCCATCTCCCACTCTTTTCCCCTCCCTGGAGAAATTTTGGAGACTTACTGATCAAAGTTTTGTTTTCTGTCATTATGTTTATACTCTAAAAATATCAAGCTCATACAGGGTTTCAAAACAGAAACAAAAAACAATAAACTGCATTTCTTTTGCTTAAAAAAATATGAGCAATGTGACAAAACAAAGCAAAATAGCAAAAATATACTGCGACTGAGAAATGCAATCTAGTTATAATCTTGCTCACTACTTACAAGATACAAAGCTCTCTGGTTCAAAGAAAAAGGGAAAAACATAAAACTGAATGTAAAAGTCTTTAAAATGTATTAGAAAACTATATGAGTTCATGTAATTTTCTTGGAAAAAATGCATGACTCCTTTGGACTAATTAGAATAAGAAAATATTAGAGGCCTTGGGAATAATACATACCTTCTTCTACATTTTATTAAATAAAATTAATATCAACACAATATTCTGGTTTATACAATAATAGGATTAAACTTCTCATGCTAAACTCTTTCTAAATGTCCTACAATGGTTTTAAGACTTCAATAAGTTGACATTGATTTCACAAATGTTTCAGATTTTAAATATTGCAAAATTCACTAGTCCCTCCAAACACCTTCACTTCCGACACCAAATGCAAGTTTGCGGGTCCCCAAAGCCACCCACAGTTTCGGTAACTCACTAGAAGGACACACAGGACTCACACAAGTCATTATTTTCAAGGTTATGGATCATTACAATGAAAAGATAGGGATAAAAATGACCCATGGTAAGAGGCCCATGCGGCCTGGTCTAGGAGTCACCAGGCACAAGTTTCCATTGTTCCTTCCCAATGAAATCACGTGGGCAGTGCCTACGTCTCCCAGAAAGCACGTGTCATAAACACAAGGAGCGCTGCCTCCCAAGGGAGCTCACCACGCCTCAGTGTCCAGAGTTTTTACCAGGATTTGGTCACACGGACTGCCATGAACTCCCACATGGCTGACAGTCTCAGCCCCTCCAGGGCTGATCTGATGTCATCCCTCAC
>NW_017731968.1:652757-653755 GCF_001890085.2 Hipposideros armiger | reverse complement strand
TACTGTGTTTTTACCCATGACCCTGCAAACCCAGGACAGCCCTAATCAGAGACCTGCATTGGGTGAACGGGAATGGAGCAGTTTAACAAACACAGAGGGGGCCAAAAAATGTATATGCATTTTAAGAAAGGAAAAAACTATTAAAATTGTAATACTCAATACATACTGATAACAAAAGGTGAATACAGTCACGTTTGACTTCTGCAATTATAAGAGGTGCTCAAAGTGGTTACCATCAGCGTCCAGGCACTTCTGATGATGGCAAACTACTGCTCAAGCAATGTTGGGCAAAATGTCTACTTGTATATATATTTTTTGGCACCTCTGGTGTTTAATTGTTAAGGAGGATTGCTCAAAAATGGAAGAGAAAAATATAGATCCATTTATGATATTAAAACAAAAGACTAAGACAGAAAGACCAATAATGTAACTTTTATTGTGAGATGGTTATTGTATTTTTAAGTTGGGTATATCAATGCCCTGGTTTGTAATCCCACTTCACCATCTCCCCCAAATAGGAAAGGTGGATGTCAACTGAAAGAGCTTTATGAACAAAGTTGACTAAAATGCAATGAAAAAGTGAAAGTAAACATTGCTAATATGTTCCTGTGAAATTACAAGTGAGTTGAGACAGGAAGCTGACTTGTTCAGATAGTTGAACGTGCTTTTGATTCCACAACATACTGTTTGTTTTCATTGGACAGAAATCCACAGACTAAATAATTTTAATTGCAAAAATCTGGATAATATTTTATATCTAAATTAAAATGTAAAGTCAAATGTCAACTAATGCCCAATGAATTAAATCATCTAACAAGAAAGAACTTTTTCTCAGAGAATTGAGTTAAATTCTTGTACCTGATGTTGCCAACATATGGTATCTTATGTTAGTATTTAAATGGCACTATAAGCCTATTATTAATATTTATGGAATTTATCACTAGGAGAGGTTAAAAAAAAGTTACATGACAAAAGTTAAGCCTCTTGTGAATAGACAT
>NW_017731968.1:646591-649572 GCF_001890085.2 Hipposideros armiger | reverse complement strand
ATATGAAGTGGGCTGACGCTTAAGATATTTTATGAGCCAGATGTTGCGCCTCATTTTGATTCAGAAATCACAATTCAGACTAAAATATAGCTTGAAAGATAAAATACTCCGCCTAACAGCGTTAAAATATAAAACAAAAGTTTTCAAATTTATACTATGTAAACTACACATTTTATATTTATTAAGTTTTCCTTAATAAGTGAAAATAACAACTGCATATCGATAGGCTCTAATGAGTCTCAACCAAGTAGATTATTCTTTATAGTTTAAGCGCTTATTATTTTATTAAATAATTTATCTATAAGACTAACAGCAGGTCCATCACAAAATTTAAGATTTCAAAGATAATCAAGTTATGTTTTGCTGAAGTCTGGAAAAGTATATGGGACGCTGGGTCTCAGTGAGGTCCAGAAGCAGGTGAAGGTATGTAATCTACCCCACTAGCAGGCCAGGCAAGTTTGACAACTAGAATTGATGTTATGTTCTACTCAGTAGTTATAAAATATAAATTACCATCATTCATATTCATTGTCCAATAAAACCCGAGTATATCAAATAAATATTCAATATATAAATGCATTTCCTTCATATAACTGGGCATATACTCCCTAAGCCCAGAGCACTTAATACATCAAAAGTAAAGTGATCATTGACCAGGTAAGAACAGGTAACTCTTCACTAGTTATTCTTCTAAATCTCTACATATTACTTAATTTTAAATGAACACACTTTAACATCTATTCATCAAGGTAGTATAGATTGCAGCTCTGTAATAAATATCCAAACCCTCATACCTCTGCGTTATAACAATAGCAACAGTAATACTCATTCTCACTCACACGTTGTCTACTGTATGTTGGGGGATTTTTCTGGGTGGAGGCTCAGGGATTCGCACAGATTTCATCATAAAGTGATGTCCCCTCAACAGGATGCATCCGTGTCCACTGTGACGGGGAAGACAACAGCTAGAGGGGAACTTTGCTGCTCAATCTGAATGTAACACACGTCACTTCCTTCACAATCCATGGCCAGGAGAGTTCAATGTCCCTGTCTAACCTCAAAGGATCTAGAAAGCACTCTTTTCTGCCCTAAAACATGGTTACTAGTAATTTTTATTCTCCCAATAAAAGATTGTTGTTTTACTTTGTTTCTACATGTACCCATAGGATTGATACATCAAGGCAGGATTTATTTGGTGAAATGTAAAAGTACTGACACTGAACTTGGCCTAGTAGCCATAGCATCTCACTTTTTGGCTTAGTTCTTACTCTAGATCATGTTGAACAAATCGCCCCATGTTGGTGAATCTTCATTTTTCAACTATAAAGTGAGAGTTTGAGGTAGAAAAGTCCTACCATTCCTTCCAGTGCTGAGATTCTTTGGGGGTGGCGAGCAGGCCTTTGCCTGACCATCCTGCCATGTTGACTATGTATTAGAGGGTAGTGAGGATCTATTCATTGTTGCTAACAATCATATGGTCAGACTTACATATTTTAATCCCTGGAAGAGAGCACATTTTAGTACTCAGCATGGATGAACTTTATTGCAATATTTATGCCTTGGAGTAATTTATTCTGCTCAAGGCTGGGATGTTATTTCTGGCAATCTAACCCATTCTCTTTGTTTTCAGCTAGATGAAGAGCAGTATTCATCTTTGGGGAGGTACTGTGTGATGTTTTGCTATTACAACATCCTAGAGAATGCTGGGCCCTGCAACCTATCAGCATAACTGAGACTAAAAGCTGGAGTGTAATAGCGACCTCTTCTCAGAAAGTGGAATGGTTTTATGAAGAAAACGGAGAGGATACTTTAAAAGAAACTGTTACAGGAGAAACTTAGATGTGATATGTCAAATAAGTAAATCATAATAAACATAACAACCAGATTTTTTTTTCCTGCAAAAGTCCACATAAGGAGCCAGCACTGAGGTAGCTCATGACTGTTACTTGTCTGCTAGCTCACCCTGTTGGCGTGGGCACCACCCAGTGCCATACTGCCTCCAACTCCTGCTCTATTTCACCACTGAAATTCTGAAACTTAGGCTGGGTATGTTGCAGTTCCATGGAGAAATGCCCCAGATTCCATATCAAATGGAAGTAACATAGNGAAAACACATTAGACTTAATTATGTCAAAAGACTTAATTATAGTCACACATTGCCAACAATTTAATATGCCTGTTTAAAGAAATTAGTGACTGTCCCTGGCCTGAATTCCTCACACATAACAGGAGAGAGTCTGATGGTTCGTCAAGGTAACAATCCCACTCTAAAAATCTATGACTTTCTGTAGCATAAAGTCTGTGGGATAGTAAAATTTCAGGACACCAGATACCAATTTCATTTTCGATTTAAGGATTATGCTAGATAGGTGAGTGACAGGCAGAGAATTAGGGATGTAGATAGAGAGGGAAGAAAACCAGGCAACTGGATGGACGGATGGATGGATGGATGGATGGATGGATGGATGGATGGATGATGGATGGAGAAATAGGTTAGAGATAAATAGAGAGAGGGAGTGATAGAGATACACAGACTACAATGTGTTACGATCACATTTTGGAAGAGATGGTCTAGGTTTTCAATGCTTGCTTTCAATGAGATGCAGACTTATTGTTTTTTCTCCCTGAGTCTCAGTTTTCTATTCTATAAAATGGAGATGATATAACTTATAGCGTTAGTCTAAAAATTAAAGAACATATATCTAAAGCAATCAGTATGATTCCCAGCAGTAATTTTTGTATATATTTTTTTCATCTCAAATCTCTATTTTTCAGCCATCTTGTTTATTTTCACATACCCATCAAAATAAAAATTCGGAATGAACTGTCATTTCAGGCAAATATTTAAAAATTAATGCTTGGCACAAAACATTCTTGAGCAGCCAATTTCACGGTACCTGAAATAAAGCAGCAAAAGCTTTAGCAAACTGGGTTGGAGACACACCTTATACCCAGGCCAAGTTCAGAGTTCTCCTCGGGAA
>NW_017731968.1:636421-638151 GCF_001890085.2 Hipposideros armiger | reverse complement strand
ACTTCTAAATGTAAAATGCTTTCAATCTCTGCCTAGAAATCTATAGATTTCGTCTCCTCTTAGTTGCACAGCTCTTCAGACTACTGGACTTAGAAACCCAATATGTAAAATGCATTTTTAAAATCACCACACCCCTTCTTCTTATTTAGTAAATATGCAGCTATTCACATTACTCTGAATTTTCATTACCTATTCACTACCCTATCATTAACAGGACAAGTTAAAACAAACAGCAAACGATAAAAAAAAGAAAAAAGCCACAGTCTGCCTCTTGAGTTGCCTTAGTTGTATAAGCATCTGTTTTACATCAGACAAAACTCCCCCCTCCCCCCACCTTCCTTGGACCTACCCAACATGCCTTACGCCTGGCACTGTACCTGTAACCAGTCAGCCTGAAACAAGATTAACACGAGAGTATTTATGGGAGCAATCTTTCTTTTTCTACAATAATTGGGTTTCAGAGTAATAACCAAGCCAGCAAATTACATATGCCCAATGAAATACATTATGCACATGTGTGGAGGGTGTAGGAAAATCCCAAAATAAGTTAAGACAAAAAAAAGAAGTAAAGTGCGTTATTTTGTCCTGCTGTTGTCACAGGCCTCACATACATACTTTGGGGGGCTGATTACCTAGGGGCAGACACAGATTTCTGCCTCTGAGAAGAAATGAAGCAGATGTGTGTGACAGACAGAGACCAGGGCTGGCTTTCCTTTAACCCCTATCTGCTCTCAGGCGTCAGGTGTGGAATGGAGAAACACAAGACGGGATCTCTTCTGACAGAACTAATTATTTTCAGGTTATTCATGTACAACCTATGAGAACAGCAGTAAGGGCAGTGAAATGTTCAAAGTAAGGCTTTGTTACTTTCTCTCACAATCAATGCACATAACTGACTTCGAAGCACCAACTTATTTTTATCCAAAGAACAAAAAAAANTTTCATATTAAAACATTGTGCATTTCACAGTTTTAATCAGGAAAACACCACTCCTAAACTCCACACAGGAATGTTTTTTTCTAGGTTTCTGCTTGCTAAGAATTTTCATGAGCTCTTCTAGGAACTGTGAACGTGAAACCCTGTTTCATTGATTTGATTGTTTTTCAGTTGGCAATCTGTGTACCACCCACATTAGAATCATGGCGGGTTCTTTTCACAAATGCTGTCTCATGGGCCCCATCCCGACACTGGCTCAGACGCTCATGGAAGTTCGCCCCAAGAACGTGGAATTTTACACCAGCTCCCGATGTGCATTCCATTCATAATCATCTGCACCACGGCTGGCGCAACAGAGAGGGAAGACCACTAGGCTGAGGCAGGGAGACCAGAATTACACTTGCGATTCTTCACGTTACAATCTTATAACGATTGGCAGGCCCTTTGTTGAGTAAGTGAGTGCATTGTGCCACAGCACACAAGACTCTTTATATATGAATAATTAAGCTACTCCAGAAGCTATAAGCCAAAGCTCTTCCAGGCAAAACAAAACATATGGCTGTTAAATTTGAGTCTATTTTCTCATCTGTAAAGGCAGCCTCAGTGAACGCTAACGTCATTTTCTATACTAATAGTGATTCCAGCATGTGACTAGAGTTAACTTATTAACATTCATTGCCTTTCTATGACTGAAACAATTCAAATTACTGATATTCAACAGAGTCAGCTCAGATACTGATCCAAAAACATCCATCTCAAATCCACACACTTAGGCACGCTGAGTACATACTGAG
>NW_017731968.1:631964-632878 GCF_001890085.2 Hipposideros armiger | reverse complement strand
GCTTTAATGTTTTTAACTATTATTAAAAGTAGGCATCACAACATGGGATAATTAAAATACTCCAAAGCCTAGTAAATATGAGTAAGGTAATGAGAATTTGTTTTTAAGTATACTACCTGAAACTAGGAAAAAAATCCAAATTTGAGCTACTAACTATAGTTAACCATATAGCTAGATAGATGAAAGATTTAGATATAGGACAATTTGAAACCCTATACACATCTGGTATTTATTACTATATTCATGCATTTCAAATAAAAAAATAAAGAGCACTTTATCCAATGAGATGTATGATGAGATGGCTATTTCAGAGCAAATTAGGGCATAGAAACAAAAGGACAGTTTGGTTTATTTGCATTTTTATAAGACATTTCTAGAAAACTCAATGTTTCCAGCTTTAATGATGAATGCACCTATGCGACAAGTTTGCCTTGTAAATGCAGCAGAGCTATCTATAGAACTGCATCGGCATCATTAACGACACTGAATTAAGCATCGCCGTGTGTCACCCATCACACTAAGCTCTACATTCTCCAATTTTCGCTACCTTCACAGATGGAGTAAAATTCTGCATCCTGCTGCAATACCTCTTTTCTCAGTCTCCTTTGGCATCATGCTATTTTAATTCATCCAAGCTGGAACACATGGAGAAGGTTTGACAAAACCCTGCGTGAAGCCATCACCGAGCTAGGGTCTGACTCCCCCTTTCCAGGGCGCAGGATCGCGCTACCAGGTTTCCGTAGCAAACTCCTCCTCCTCCCTACCCTGTTTGTATCTCCTATGGAACAGTCCTACTCAGCAGTCCTTCCCTATGCTATTGCACCTTCTCCTCTTTGGATGGCTCAGAGATTCTGCTCCTAATGAAAGCTTACACATGGCAGTTGTAAAAGCAAGTAGGTGACAGTTAACTCTAC
>NW_017731968.1:626507-628101 GCF_001890085.2 Hipposideros armiger | reverse complement strand
AAAAATTAATGAGCGACAAAACTTATCATTAGAATTTTATAACTTTTGTCATATTCCAAAATGAAAAAAAATATTGAAACATAGTTCAGAGCATACTGAAAAAATTCAAAACAAAATAGCAATAACATTGAAATCTTAAACTGTTTTTGTTATTATTTCATTATGTGGTTAAACTGAAAAAAAAAGGAACTGGTAAGGGCAAACCAGTGAGCAAGGAAAAATGTGTCATTGAGGCAGGTCGTGAGACAGTATCTGCAGATCAAACATTCCATGACTTTGAACTCTTTCCCTCTCTGCAATATAAAGCAATATAAAGACAGTTTGTTCCTGTGTTTGTTTTTGAAACTAAATTCTTTTCAACAAAGGATGACTGCAGACTGGCGTCCTAGCTCCAAAAGAGATGATCAATTTAGACTCTAAGAGCATTTGGAGTCTGCAGACATACTGGAACAGTAAGGGATGAGTGGCTCGTGAAATCCAAAGAGAAATCAGCTTATCTTCCAGATTGATTCCATATTCTAGCAATGGAATATGTATGATATATGAAAAAACAAGAGAAAGGAAGGACAGAGTAGAAAAAGAAAAGAAATATTGTATTTTTATTGAGCAGATTTATTCACGAGGCAAATGATATACTGGATGATTTTTGTGTGACAGATACATCATAATATTTCAAATCTCTGTGCCTCTGGGAAGGCTGTTCACTGTGCCCGAACAGACTCTCATCCCTACTGCTGCCTCCTCTTGGGCCACTGTTTCTTCTTCCTGAAAACACCCCCTTTTCTAGCGTACTCCTTTGCACTGTGGAAGCACTCATTGTTACGGTTTAATTGTGCCACCCCCCCCAAAAAAAACACGTTGAAGTAACTAAATAAAAATATAATTTGCAATCGGAATATCAAAATTATAATTATCTTACAAAAAGCCAATTGACTTAGATGTAAGACCCTGAACATTTGTGGGAAAATTGTTAAACCAACAAATATGTTCATGTATTAGAAAAATGTATTCCAGTGCTATTGCATTAATATATTGTTGATTAAACAGGTGATCATTTTTCTACAAAGTTAAACACTTTTTATGTCAATATCCTATTCTGATTTTAAAATGTATAGGGGTCTGAATCTTAATCTTCAATAGAGATAGCTCTGAATTTTGAAATGAGATGACATAAATGAAAATAAAATACTTTAGAGGTTATACAGACATTTGCAAATATTATATATTATTTGTTTCTCTAAAATCAAACCCTTGTTCTCCTTGCATACTATTTCTAGGATGGCGCATTCATATGATCTTCCATGCACAAAATGTCAGAATGATTGTTGCTTCTTCTGTACAGTTAATCAGCAATTTCCATTCACTCTTCCTTCAGAATCTTCCTACCTAATGTAACCCAAATTTTTTTTTAATCCCCAAAGAATGAAATTTTTTTGCCTCATGTGAGACTTCTAATTCCTTTTTAAAATGTATTACCTGCCCCCAGTCTCCTTCACACACACACTCATTCTTTATTTTCTACCAATCAAACTTCCTAAAACAAAGCTTTTTCCACCTCCTCCTACTCAACAATTTTCAGTAATTTTTCAGGACA
>NW_017731968.1:597010-621652 GCF_001890085.2 Hipposideros armiger | reverse complement strand
TGCCTTTCTGCCCATGACAAGGATTGACACATCCTGGCTGGGCAGGAGGGAGCTCTGCCTTACCTGGGGAAGTCTAATCTGTTGCCTGTCACTTGCAGTATCCTCTCTCGTGGGCCCAGTGTCTATGCCAGTAGTTCAAGTAACAGACACCCAGTTCAAATAAACATAAGCCAAGCGTTTCAATTGGCTGGCATCTGCATCTAGGGAGTCCAGGATGCTTATGTCTTCAGAGATGATTCAATCAGGTAAGCAGAGCTTTTGTATACACTCCTCACATCTCTCTGGGGGGTGACACCTCCACAGTGAATAACGAAGCTGGACTCTTCCTGTCATTGCGCAAATGTGAATCCCAGTGAAGAGTTCTGCTTGACTCTGTCTGACTGCCATGTTTATTACCTGAACCATGCGCTTGGCCAAAGTAATAAAATACTATGTTCAAATAGGAGCAGGTCACACGCCGGTGTTTGTGGAAGAGTGAGGAAAGAGTGATGGGCAGTATGGTGGTCAATTTTATGTATCCCCTTGACTAGGCCATAGTACTCAGGTATTCGATCAAACATGTCTGAGTACTGTTACTGTAGAGGTATTTTTAAAGGTGAGATTAATATTTATATCAGCAGACTTTGAGTAAAGCAGATTATCCTCTGTCTTGTGGGTGGGCCTCAGCCAATCAGTTGAGAGAAAAAAGACTAAGGTCCCTGAATTAGAATGAATTTCCTACACATGTCAGATGATTAAAGAAAAGGGGGAAATAACATGCTACCTCAAAACCTTACAAATTTCAGATAGTATAAAATAACCATGAAAGCACTAAATATAAATGAAGTTAAAACTAAATTCGATCTTAAATAAATGGCATATGAAGTAGCAAACAATGTTACAAAATAAACCACATAAGACATATAAGAAAAGTGCAATGGATTCAAAAAAGGAACAGATATTTTCATCCATGAAGGATATTAGAGTTGAATCTTGAAACATAGGTAGAATTTTAATAGGCAGACGTGAGAGGCAAAATTTATTTCAGATCCAAAACAACACAAGGAAGGGAATAGGGAAAGTTTCACCTGAAATATTCAGGAAAATGTTTAATGAAAATATGTTTAATTTCCAAGAAAAATTCTGTGTTGAGTCTGACCTTTAAAGAAGTAAACAAATGCACATATTAGTCCTAAGCATATGAATATATATGTATAAAAATTATAAACACACTTCAGATTTTTAAATATGTAGAACTATAGATATGTGCATTTGTGAGGTAATATACATACATACAGCTCCTAGCTCTGTCTGATGAAAGGCCAGAAGCAATAACACCCTAGCAACAATAGCTGGCTCTGCTAGTCAACTACACAACAGTACTCCTACCACCCAGATGCTGGTCTCTAAACATTGTTTCCATTGAAAGAGCTTTAGAGAAGTGCTTGATTCCGGGACTACAGTGAGGAAAACATAAGAAGAGCTGGGAACATCATTGGGTGGTGCCAGAAACTAAGAAAACACTAAAAATAAATACATAAATAAATGAATATCCATGAATCCATACTGATATAAACAAATCTTTGAATAAATTAATATATAAAAGGAGACAGCCCTTCCTCACAGTAGAATTCCAGTTTTAAAAAGTGGGCAACAGAGAACCACCAACAGGTGAAAATGGCACAGGAATGCATATGCCAAGCAGTGGGGATCAATAGATGCTAAGCTTTGTAAGTGAGTTTATAGAGAAACAAGATTCTCACAGCCTTAGAGGCTCTTTGTCAGTTATATGAAGGGAAAGGCAGCACCTTTATGGCAGGAAAGCCAGTGGATGCTGACTTTAAATCAGCAGTAATGACACGTACGCACCATTACGCCCTGGATCTGAGGCACTCAGGGACGCCATCTCCATGGTATCCTTGCAAAACCTGCGCCAACTTCCTCTTTTCAGAGAAGAAACCCAACCTGAATGGAGAACAGTTCACAAAAGGAGTGATGGTCAAATGTTAAGGACAGCAAAGACCAAGGGACTGAGAGGGATGGTCGTAGGCAGGAGAAAGATAAAGGGAAACAAAGCTTACGTGCACCTGGGCATCGTCTGTGGGCTTGCTGGACATAAAGAACATAATTGGAAACCATCGATGAAATGAGAATGAGGCCTATACTATAGCTAATGACAATGTAATCCTGTTAAGGCTCTTTTCTTGATAACTGCACTGGGGTTATGCAAAATAATGCCATTAAGGCAGTAAGATAAGGGATAGAAGGCAACTGGCCATCCTCTAATGGTTTGAAATACAAGTTTCTTTTAAAGGACATGTATAAAGGCACATGTGCATTCACGCAAATCACTTGCTGTTTACTGTCCTGTAGCCTCCAGACATGGTTGGCAAGTTCCTACAGAGGGAAAAGCCTGTGGCCTCTATTTCATGAGTTATAACTCCCATCCATGACCACCTCACATTATGCCTAATTATGTAAAACTGCAGTATCATTTCAGCAGTCTAATAATTAAACATATATATCACCTAGTAGTGGGACAAAGATCTCACTGCCATAAATACATAGCTTTTCCATTTTATTCATAAGGATAATCAGTAACAAGTCATTGCTGAAGAAAACTTCTTCCTGCCCTTGTTTTTGGTTTTTTTGTTTGTTTGTTTGTTTTTGTTTTTTTTTTGTTTTTGGTGGTTTTCTTTATTATTGACACATCTCTGAAAAAGTCAAAGTGTCTACATTTTTATCTAGAAAGTTTACAAAAGGTGAATACTGGCTATAAATAAGATGGTATTTTAAAAATAATATATGTTGCATTTTGTTACTTGGAACATGTTGATGCAAAGAACACGTGGAAACATCTTGCGTAGATGCTGGTAAGAGGCTAAATAGCAGCCTCTAAGTAACAGTCAGAGGAAAAGAAGCATTTTTTAAATCTCATTTGATGAAAATCTTCGATGCCCAGTGCAGAAAACTGCCCCTATCCACATATGCATAACATATTGGGGGGGGGGTTCATGTTATTGGGTTTAGAGTAAATTATGCAAATTTTAGTGCTGAAAATAGCAGCTATACTATGCTGAGGACGAGACAATCCCACAATCCTATGACCTAAATTATGCTTATAGGAGCAGTTTATGGGACTGTTTTTATTAAACTACAAATGGTTCACCGTAAATGAAACAGGGAGTCAAATTTGTAGATTGAATTAAACTGACTGATTCCTTGTATTAAAATCTTGATCAAATCAAATGAACGATGCCCTAATACACTTTTTCAAAAACACATTTCAATATATTTTTAGGTATTATACCAGTAAACCTTCCCACCAATGCATTTGTTGGCCCCAAAACTCAGTTCCCATAAGTGTCATTAGACATCCTCATGATTTCCATGATTAAAGCCATAATTTAGTACTAAGGGTAATGGCTTTCTGTGATGCTATTTAAAATACTCTGGAAAGAAACAGACAGGAACAGACGCTGGTCACTGCTGAATCTTGGTGATGGGACGGCTCCGTCTCTCACCTCCGCTTCCTGACTTTCTCCTTAGTCTTATCCCAGGCTCGTCACTGTCTTACTAACATCTCTAAACAGCTTAAGGTTCCCTGGAAAGAGTTACTTTGCTTCTTTGCAGATGCCGGCTCCTCTGCTAAAAATTTTTTTTGCAACCCCACTCAGTTGAGTTCACTTCAAGCTCCTCTTCCCTGGGCTACGTTTAGAAGTTTTTATTTAGGCTCAGCTCAGGTATGAGTGGGAATTCAGGTGCTGTTAAGTCCTGTAAAGGATACTATGTCACTGAACAATGGCAATCACATGGCCAAGCCAAAAATCAGTGGAGAAGAGAAGGCATCCCTTCAGTGGCGGTGCGGATGGAGGGGGAGCTTACAATTCACCGCCTGTCACAGTCAATGCCTGGGATAGTCCCTGGCTCATCGCAGGTGTTTAAAACATTTTAGGGTGCTTAATTATTCTTAACAAAAGGCTTCCATGGTTCACCATGTTTAAAACCCTGAAAAGCACATACGTTCCCAGCAGATTGAATACAGCTCAGTCATTAGTTGAGGGTTTCCTCGTGGCCTGCCTGTCTTCGCGGCTTCCTCGGCCTCTCTCACTCCACCATGCGCTCCATCAGGCCCAGGCGCATTAGTGTCTTCACCCCTTGATCACGGGCTTGACTTCTGGGAAGTGAGTACTCAGTACTCATTGAATAAAGAATAAAGGAACGCAAGTGAGAAAGAAAGAGAAGACCGAGACCAAAGTAAAGCCAGGACAAAACAAAGCAAGCTGCTTACGTGCCAAGAGCACGTCTTCCCTCGTGAAGCTCGGAACTGATGCCGCAGCGTTTACTAGAATACATGCTCTTTCCTTTGAAGAGATAGTCAAAAACTTTGGCTTTAGCCTGTTCTTATAAACATAATTTATCATAAGGTAAGCCTCTACGTTGGCTTTTGCTTGCTAATTTACAAGTCATACAGGATATATGATAAAAATGCAAACTGAGCAAGAATAAATTAGGCTTAAAGTCCCTAGAACCACAGAAGAAAAAAATCATAAAATATTTACAGCTTAATGAGCTCTGGACATAATCAGATCTTGCTAGCAGAATTGGGAGACAAAAAAAAGCAAGTGGACAATATTAATAGTTGAGTCTTGATGCTCTAATTGTTCATCATCATATGCTTATGAAGGTACATTCCAAAAGCTACCCGGGTCTCCTGTTTTGGTTTTAGGGTTCTTTGCATTTCCCCCTGCTTCCCTGGAATTTGCAATTATCTTACTAGAAAAATACTATCAATATTAATATATTCATATAATATAAAAAGATTCATCTCTTTTACATGCACTTCATAATTAGGGCACTATATTTATGAAAATATGCAAACTCATGGATCGACCTCACAAACTTAGCATTGAGCAAAAGAGGACAAAAAAAACCCCAACTTAGTGAATGATTGAATTTATATAAAGTGAAAAGCAGACAGAGTCATCGGTGGTGTTGGAAGTCAGGTGTGGCTGCTTTTGCTGTAAGGTGAAGTGGTTGAGAAAGGACACAGGTGGAGAGGGGCTCGGGGAGCCCTGGGAGGTGCTGCTCATTTGCTATGTCTTCCCCTAGGTGGTTTTCACATGGCGGTGTCCTTCGTGTACTTGGTTTTTTCCCATTCTTTGCCACCATTCTCCCTCACTGAACATGCCTGAGTGTATCTTCAGGTATGATACTCGTCTTCTATAAATCTCCTGGCACTGCTCTCCAATTTGTTTTTTCCTGGAAGCTCTAGTTCCCGAATTCATAGTGCAATCTGTCTCAGGGTCCCTTCTCACAACACCAGTGCCTGTCACAGATTTCCTGGGGGAGGCCTTTCACTCTGCTCCCCGGTAAAAAGATGCTGCTGCGAAGTGACGTGGTCATTCTCTTCCATTCCTGCAGCACAATTCCACGAGGCGTAATGCCGCACTGACAAATGCCTCATCGTATGCCTGTTTTTACACAACAAAGACAGCAAAAGCATAGGAGAAAAACTAATAATCACGTCAAAGGAACATGCCTGTCTTGCTCTCCTTCTCCCTCTAGGCATCGGCCTATATAGAAATGTACAGAGACCAAAGAAAGAAACGGAAGTCACACACACTAAAGCATAAAAGAAAGCTGGTGGACACATACATCCATGGACACACACAAAAAAACAATAGTCTGTTGGGATTTGTTCTTACAAACTTTGTTTTGGGAGCATAACATATATAATTTATCAAACTTGCTTTCACATTATAGATACAAATGACCTGAAAATGACTCTAAAACTAAATAATAATGGATATATTTATTCTACTTGGATATTTAGATTACTTTCCATTTTTTTGTTCAAATAATGTTAAGTAAACATCCTTATTACTATATTTGTGGATGAAGAAATCCAGGAAAGTAAAATTGCTAAATGCAAGAGAATGGACATCAGCAAATGACTCTCTTCAAACATGACAATTTAGCTTCCAAGAATAGATGCATGAAAGGATTAAGTCTGCCCACCTACCTGAGGGGAGACTGCAATGGGCATCTAATATGTATATGAGAGAGGTTTTGTGTTTTGTTTTGTTTTAATATAATTTTTATCAGTATGTGAAAAAATATTTTCTCATGGATGAACATTTTATTTATTTGATTGGCAATTTGGGCAAACAAAAAGTGTCCTTATTTTCATGTCCATTAAGTATGTTGTATTCGTTTCTTATTGCCGCTGTAACATAACAAATTACCACATACTTAATGGCTTAAAATGGGACAAATTTAGTATCTTACAGTTCTGGAAATCCAAATACCAAAATGATTCTCATCGGGCCAAAATCAAGGTGTCAGCAAGGCTGCGTTCTTTCTGGGGACTCTAGGGGAACATCTTTTCCTTACTTTCCCCAGCTTCTGGAGCAGCGGTTCTCAACCTGTGGGTCATGACCCCTTTGGGGGTCGAACGACCCTTTCACAGGGGTCGCCTAAGACCATCGGAAAACATATTTTCAATTGTCTTAGGAACCAAGACACCACTCCTCTATCCATCTCCATGCTTCAAGACAAAATTTCATTTATTTGTATTTAGAAATAAATATTTCACAATATATAATTACATATTGTTTTTGTGATTAATCACTATGCTTTAATTATGTTCAATTTGTAACAATGACAATATATCCTGCATATCAGATATTTACATTACGATTCATAACAGTAGCAAAATTACACTTATAGAGTAGCAACGAAAATAACTTTATGGTTGGGGGTCACCACAACATGAGGAACTGTATTAAAGGGTCACGGCATTAGGAAGGTTGAGACCCACTGTTCTAGAGGCTTCCAACATTCTTTGGCTGGTGGCCCCTCCTCCATTGTCAGTGCCAGCAGCATATCTTAAAATCTGCCTAAATCATGTCTTCTGCCTCCCTTTTAAAAGAATTCTTGTGATTAGATTGAGCCCAGATGATCCAGGATAATGTCTTTATTTTAAGGACAGTTGATTAGCAATCTTAAGTCAATCCACAACCTTAATGACCTTTTATCATACAATTTAACATATTCATAGGTTTGAGACTGAGGACCTGGGCATCTTTGGGGGCCATTATTCAACCTACCACCTATTTTAATATCTAAGTTTTAGATATGTGCACCCATAGATGGATGGATGGATGAATGATCATTGAAAAAGAGGGAGACAGACTTTCTAGCATTTTTTATCTGAAGAGATGAGTGTTATCCCCTATAAAGTTTCTTGTTTTGCTTTCAAGACTTGCTCTAAGAGCAAAACATTCTCATATTGTCTTTTGTTGGATCCTGGAGGGTGTTACCCTGCAGAACAATGCACTATTACAGAATTCAAAAGGGAAAACAGCAGTACCCTTCTTTTAGAAAGTTGGATAAGTCGGGTTAAGAAAGGAGACAGAGTAATTACTCAGCCATAAGAAAAGATGAAACACTGCCATTTGTGACAACATGGATGGATCTTGAAAGTATCATGCTAAGGGAAATAAGTCAGATGGAAAAACACAAAGAACCATGTGATTTCACTTATATGTGGGATATAAAACAGAAAGCAACAAACAAACAAACACAACAAACAAAATACTCATGGGCACCTGTAAGGTGGCTACCAGAGGGGAAGGGGGAGAGGGTAAAGGGGGTCAAATATATGGTTATGGGAGGGGAGCTGACTCTGGGTGGTGAGTGCACCATGCAATATACAGATGATGGATTATAGACTTGTACAAAAAAAATCTATGTAATTTTACTAGCCAATGTCCCCCAATAAATTTAATAAAATTAAATATAAATAAATAAAATGAAAGGAAGGAGACAAAAGGGAAAGTTAGAAGACCTCAGGCACATTCTTGGCAGATTTTAGGAAAAGGTATACATGAAGTCAAGAATTGAGAAATAAATTTCCCTAAAGATTTCCTGTATAGCCAGTTAGAGGACTGTGGCTCTAAGCCAGTGGGTCTCAACCTTCCTAATGTCACGACCCCTTAATATAGTTCCTCATGTTGTGGTGACCCCCAACCATAAAATTATTTTCATTGCTACTCTATAACTGTAATTTTGCTACTGTTATGAATCGTAATGTAAATATTTGATATGCAGGATATATTTTCATTGTTACAAATTGAACATAATTAAAGCATAGTGATTAATCACAAAAACAATATGTAATTATATATTGTGAAATATTTATAATTCATGAAGTGTCGTTTTACCTCCAATACTGCTGCATTCAACACAGCAGCTGCTTTCTACACAGTAGCTGCTCTCTACACACGTGTGACTGGTCCGCATAAGTACATTATGGCGCCAACCCTGTCACATACACCTGTATTTGTACGGGGTGTATGTGATGGGGTTGGCGTGATGATGTCATCATGCCAGGTACTCGTATGTGGGCGCATCTGCATGTGGGTGGACCCGCCTGGAAATGGATAGAGGAGCAGTGTCTCGGTTCCTAAGACCATTGAAAATATGTGTTTTCCAATGGTCTTAGGCAACCCCTGTGAAAGGGTCGTTTGACCCCTAAAGGGTTTGCAACCCACAGGTTGAGAACCGCTGCTCTAAGCAATTGTATGGTCCCTATAAACCTACCAATCTAAGATTAAGGTTAAAAGGGAAAAACAGAGACAGAGACAGAGAGGGGGGGAGGAAGGGAGAGATTGAGAGAGAACCTTAGATTTACTGTAAGTTTTCTTCAATGAATTAGGGCCTTACTTGCCTCTGATTAGTAGAGAAATAGCACAAGGAGATCACAACAGGAAATTTACCGCTGTGAGAGAAGGTGTGTGTTTGTAGCAGCTCAGTGTTAGGTAAGCAGTGACTCCTTCATCACTGGTAACTGGTAGTGCCTGCAGTAGCCACTCATATTTAAATAGCACTTATGCTGCACTGAGGACAATTCTGAGCTGTGCTCATACAAGTATATTAATTTATTTGCTCTCCCTGCCCCCCAAAACCATGAAATGAGAACTGTTACCATCCCCATTTAAAAAAGGGAAAAAAAAATGGAGGCACATCATGAAAGGTAACAGTCTCACACTCACTCGGTCACACAGCTAGAGATCGGGGAACTGGTTCTGAACCCAGGCCACCTGGTTTCCACACCCAAGATAAGGTTTAACAGGGTGTTTTATCTCATTCCAGACGCAGCATTCGGTTGGCCCATTCCTTCATCGGATTTACTGCCCTTGGTCTTGAAGGTACCAAGGACCTTCTGATCTTGAACCACTAAAATGTGTGGTGCTGAGTTCCAGGAATTCAAAACGAATAGGCACCTTTAATATTTAATTTTCATTAATCATTTAAACAAAAAGTGATTTTCTAATTGGCTATATACAATTTCTACAAGTTAAAAAACTGAACTATTATCTAAAATTCTAAGAACATTGAGAGCACATAAGTCCATGGAGTTAATATACTTTACAATGCTGTGCTTTGTAATTCATTTCTCCAATATTTATTGAGACTATATCAGGTGCCCCAAACTGCTAGGCTCTGAGGAGATATTGAAGGTACTTAAGACCTTCCTCACCAAAGCGGAAAAGCTGTAGGGTGCTTAAGGGTGTCGCCCCTCAGCCATCTCAGCAGGAGAAGACATAACCTCAAAGAGACTTGGGGAGAGAGCTTAGGTCTAATGGCATGGAACCCACAGTGTTCCTGAGAAGATCATTTTAGCAAAGGCACTGCCATCTTGGACTGAAAGGGACAGAGAGCATGACATGAAAGGAGGCCATTGGAACCCCAAGGTTCTGCGGGCAGGAAGCAGCTGAAAATGGATGACATCCCATGAAAAGGGAAGGATGACCCAGAGGATAAAACCAAGCAGCAGGTTTTTTGGGGGGAGGAGCAGCAATACATGACCCATGGTGCCAGAGATTAGCACCCACCAGAAAGACACAAACACTGTGGAAGCTTCCTCATGAGGTTCTCAGCAACACTAACAGCACATACGGGAGGAGACAAGGAGGCTGAATTAATTTGTAACCAGGTGGGGCCAGAGCCAAGATGCATCACGCAACTATTTCCATGAACCACTTCATAACAAACCCCCACAGTGTTCCGGGGTAGAGCACCAACGAAGCATTTATCCTAGCTCACACATCTGTGGGTAGGATGAAGACTGGCTGAACTGGGCTGGGCCAGGCTGCGCAACTCTGCTTCAAGTTAAACATTCAGCTACACTCGTCCCCTCTCTGCAGGCACACTCGGTTCTACCTGTACGCGCTTACTCCAGGGCCCACAATGCTCCTTTCATGGCACTGCAGAATCACCAACGGATGAGCCTGACGTGCAAGTACACTTCAAACCTCTGCTTGTATTGTATCTGCTAATATCCTCTTAGCCAAAGCAAGTGTCATGGCCAACCTCAACATCAGTGGAGCAGGATATAACACCCCTCCCATGTAGATCAGGGAAAGGAGGAAATTGGCTGAGTGCTGTTTAATCTACCAACCAGGGTAATTTGACTTAGAGCATTGCCAGTATTATGGACTAGAATGTTCACATGTCCAGCATGGAGTGGGCCTGAAAACAATAAAAGGCACCAAGAAAGAAATTTTTTTTAGCCAAAAGGCTGAGAGACAGTCATGGCCCAAACTTAGACTGTTACATGACTCAATACATTTAGAAGCAAACAAATCCTAAAATTTAGTAAGAATAGCCTACAGATATTTGTAAACCATTCAGATCACTGGACTATGAAGAGTAGCCCTGCAAAGTATTCTTTAAAAATTAAGCCAATACGATGTTAGGGTACTTCCCCAGCTAGATTTTACTTATGAAAGAAAATGCAGATGCAATAATGTGTGGATGATATGCAGTATGAATCACTACCTGTAATCATCTCATAAGCATCATCATATATGTACACATACAATTATGTTTACAAGGAGATAAAAATAGTTGCTATGGTAAGTACATTTCTTGGGTAAACTTTTAGAAAAGCTTAGTAAAGTATGTGAAAAAGGAGATAAAGTCAAATAGAAAATGGAGCACAGGTGGCTTGGACAAAATATTCTTAGTACTTGAACTTACAGTAACTATTATTAAAAACACTTGGATGCTTTCGATAAGAACAATAAAAAACTTTGCTGAAAATAAGAAGAGAACTTTTCAATAGGATATTTGCACTGTAAAGCAGCTTATGTTTGCAAAAAAGATGTCATATTTTCTACAACCCTTTAATGAAAACATTACAAATGTTGTCAAACTATTTCCATTTTTCAGAATGTAACATGTTTTATAACCTGAGAATGTTTAATTAATTTACTGATTAATTTTTTAATGCTATTGCTGTTTAGCAGCTGTTTTGACAAAACTGTCTTCCTTGTTATAGAAATTCTACTTATGAAAAGAAGTCAACCATAGCAAATGGACTTATTGAATTATCCAGCTCACCAATTATATAGTATAAAATTATTCATCCTCATATAATTTGATCAGGAAAAATCATTTATCTTTAGCAACTGTGTAAAATTAGATATTATGCTTCAGGATAGCTGCAATTTTAAAAGTGCCTATAGTTAGGAAACTTTTAAAATGTATTTGAACACTGAATTATTGTCTATTTTCTCATTCTACTTTGCTATAAAAAGAGGTTAGTATCTAAGTAATTGGCCCACTGAGCCCACTCCTCTCACTATTTAAAAAGCATCCCTTAGTTGTTTAAATGCAAAATGTCTGTTGGTTATTATTATTGGCTGTGCAACGTAGTGGAGGCCTCAATCTTATTATATTTCGATGTTTATAAATGAATGAATTCAGCATCCATTGAGATCCTAATAAAACCAACATAATTTAATTGGGAACGCTTCTGTGTTATCATTATTACGGCTGCATATGAGAAGCACTGTAGCAAAGCATTTGTAAAGTCTGAGCTGACACTAACATTTCCTATGCATACTGCTCTGCTAGCATTAATATCGCTTTCCAATCTATTTATAGGTCCTTGTATCTTATCTTATTTAAAGACCACGGTTGGTGTATTTGAAGATTACTCTTCTGTTACAGCTAACCAAGTGTGTCTAAATAGGCTTAACTACTAAAATGAATACTCCAATGAGCTAAAAATGACCACTTCAGTTATCATTGGAGGCTACAGAGGTTAATTTATTCTGTTTGGTCAGTCTTCCTAGATATCTTCCAAGTAAATATGTCACTCAGCTAAAAGTCAAAGAGAATATGCAGCTATACCTAGAATTTATCCATCAACACTTTTCTGTCTTTGTATCAGTCAATACATTTATATTGTCCATAATACATCCCACATAATTTATAGGCAAACATATTAATGTATATCCATATGCCACTTACAATTTGGGGTAGAAATTTGAAAAATTAAGGACAAATGTCAAAGAAAAAAGTTACTGCAATAACAATCAACTGCGTATGGGATCATAACAGGAATATAAGTATACTTTACAAGATATATTTAACTTTTAATTCTTTTCCGTTGAGAGTCCTATGAATGGTGCTTTTTTCCCCTAGAAGAATCACTTATGTAATTTGCTAAAAATGGTTGGATGGGTGAAGAATCATCTCAGTAAAATATGAGATTGTGTTATACAAAATAGAGAAAAATTTCTCAATGAAATGTTTTGTTATTCAGCAACCCGCTCATCCCAAAAATTTTATAAAAATCTTTGTCAAAAAATATCATGCAGGGCCGGCAGAGTGGCACGTTGGTTAAGAGCTGGCTTGGGATGCCAGCTCTGAGCAGTAGGGGCTGGTTCGAATCCCACATGAGGGCCAGTGACTCTACCATCTACAGCTAAGATGGTGAACAACAGCTCGACCTGAAGCTGGGCTGCCGTGAGTTGCCGGCAACGGCACAGGCTGCAGTAGGGCTGGCCGGCAGCTGGTGTGAGCTGCCGTGAGCCGCTGTCCAGAGGCCGGAGACTGATCTGCCTCACCCGGGAAGAGCGCAATAATACCAACATGGGCCAGTGAAGCAACGTCCTCCACAACTAGACTGAAGAGCAAAACGACAGCAACTTGTCTGTTCCCCTCCCCCAATTCCCCAATAAAACCTTTAAAAAAAATCATGCGTATTCAATCAACTGGTGACTCCCATATTGTTTTTGCATGCCCATGAATACTGGGTTCCTTATGAAAAGCTTCATTCTTTGACAATGCTTTGCATTTTGACTACAAAATATATTGTTAAATCATTATAGGTCTAACTGAAAGAATTGATAATTTTTATCACATTATAGTAATTCCCTTATTACTACCTATATAAATCCATATGAAACAGTAAAAAGAAACCCTGAATTTTTGAAAAATTACACAAAATTAACTAAATATATTACAACTTTTATAAAAACATAACAAAATTGCATCAAGACTATTATATTTTACCTAACAAATATTGTATCACTCATAAGAATGATATAAAAAATTTTACTTAAAAAATCTGTTTATTTTCCATTAGATTTACTACATATTAAAATTCATTTTAAAATATGATATATTAATTCACTATTGAAATATTGTTCTCCCAGAAACATATTTTATAAAATAAAGTGTATATTATTTCTATTTCAGAATAGCATAAAATAAGCAAAATTTTGCCCATAGCTGTCAAATACAGCTTATGAAACCTCTTAAAATTTTTATTGCAATCTGATAATTGATGCAGCTTTCCTTTGAAAAATAAACAGTGAGAGACTTCCATTTCAATTTATATGGAAGAATCAATAGAGAGTCCTTCTACAACTAAGATAGCATAATAAATGTAATAAGCTGAACTCATATGGACAACAGGGAAAACACAGAGGAAGAAGAACTAAGATGAAACTAAGGCAAAGTAAGTTTGTAAGTCTGAACTGATGCTGGGGCTTCCTGGTGGGGGCCACGGGGCATGGGGAGAGCATGGCATGTTGATTCAGGGACCACAGACTTTGGGGTGAAAGGCCATGTGAATAGAAGGGACAACTCTGATGAAGTGTTGGAACCGCAGTTCACCCATGAAGTACAACACTGAAAACTGGCCTTGAGTTTAGTTATAATGAAACAAACATAACCAGAAGTTACGTAAAAATAGTAATCTTGTAATAATCCTTGGATTCATGGCAGAAGCCACGGTATACCTGGTTTTGGGGATGCCCCCACAGCTTAGCTGTCAGGAATCTCTCATAAACCCTTAACTATTACCATAAGCATAAACACTAAAGTTTAAAGGAACACGAGGGGAAAAAAATCAACACAAGTTAGAACAGGGAAACAATCCAACTCTATAGAAGAAAGGAGTCTATACACAGAGGGTGCCAAAAACATGTATACACACTTTAAAAAAGGAAAAAACTATCAAAATTGTAATACTCAATATACACTGATAACAAAAGATAAATACAAGTCACGTTTGACTTCTGCAATTACAAGAGGTGCTCAAAGTGGTTCCCATCAGTGTCCAGACACTTCTGACTACGGTGAACTGCTGCTTGAGCAACGTTGACCAAAGTGCCAACTTGTATACACTTTTTGGCACCCCCCGGTATTATAACTACCTCTCTATGCTATGACAGCTTAAAAGCACACACAGGAATAAATAACATCAAACACAGGATATCATTTAGCTGTAAGGATATGTAGGAGGGACCTGAGATCGGAGGGGAGTCAGAAAAGGACTGCGACTGTCACAGGTCACTTCCTCAGCTGGGTGAAGTTACCTAAGGGTTGGTGACTCGTATTGTCCATACATTCTTGGCACTTCCAAAACAATAAACAGAAAAAAATTTTTAAATGGATAGTGCCACATTACTATTATAGAGTGGTAATTTGATTTTGAAGATATTTTGCCAAACAACTTTTACATTCCTTGGCTTAAATAGAAAATGATGATACTAATATATACAACACCCTGGGGGCCACAAAAGACGCAGCTCGCTAGGCAGTCAAAGGTGTTTAGGGATCAGCTTCTCAGGAGAAACTGCCATCCACCCACCCTCCTCAGGTGGGAAGCTCTGATCTAGGGAACCGGCCACCCTAACAGTTGCTAACTTCCAACCGGGTTACCACAACCCAAGGTGATGTTAGCATTGTAGGCTCAGGTATCTGACGGCAAGTGCACCCAATGCTCAGGGTGATAGAGTAGACACAGATCCAGTGACCAAACTCACAAAGACACTCAGGGAAATGTCAACACACCCATCAGCTGACTAATCTGTAGAAATGGAACTATCAGACATTATACAAGCATGCGCTCTGATCAATGTGGTCTCTGCCCTTGAGAAAATTTACAAAGGAAACAAAATTACAATCCATTTTCTGAGTAGCATGAAATCAGGGCATGCTGAGTTGTTGGAAAAACGCAGTGGTTGAAAACATTTAGTCTGATATCTGACAGTTACAGCCAGAATGCTTAGGTTGTCTCTGCAAGAAACTTCTTTGTTTCCAAGCCAAGAAGATTCTTTCCAGGTTGAATGAACCTACCTACCTAAAAGTAAGAACCTGGAGTGAGTTTCCCTTGGTCTCCAAGTTCTTAAGGGCACAGTATTATGCTTTTAAATAAGTAAGAGACCTCAGGAACCCCAAAGCTGTCATTTCTGCTCACAAAAGTGACAAGATTTACTTCAGTTTTACTCTAAGAAGGCAATTGCTTTGTTGCCTTGTATCAATTCCTCTGCTCTAAGTCCTATAGATTTAATATAACATTTAATTGGGTTGAGACATAAATAGATAATGAGTGAGCTTTGATAAAGGAAATGAGCTTTCCTTAATCCATTGTATAAATTGCAGATTTTCCCTCTACAATTAACACAACTGCAGTTTTCTGTATTCAGCATTCCTAGATATGAATTTTTACCAAATATCATTAAATTATTTGTTCTACACACTTATTCTAAAGGAGAACTATTTCTCATGAATTATATTTGATTTTATTTCTTCAATCACTAAGAAATTTAAGTGAGACATATACCCTCATCGAATGGCGTTATACTTACGCATCCACAATTACACTTCATACAATAGTCAGCACTTTCTTATAAACAACAATTATTATAATGATTTTTAGACACTTGTTATTTCTACCTACTACCAGAAAAATTCATGTAATATTGTCATGCATTCTGTAAACTGTAAGTTAAAATAATTAACTTCTAGTAGGTGACGGAGTAAACTGCAAAATATGCACTTTGCAATGCTCAGGTATCATAACAATTTGTGACTGTTTACTTGGCCCTCATTTAATTTCACTGCATAAATGACATTTCCTTTCCAACATCACTTAGTGAGTTAGATGTCTAGCTACTGTGGCATTTGACATTTGACCAGCATTGAATATTAAGAGCTTTTTCTCCCAAGTGCAAGTAATTCAACATAAATGAATTATCTGGAGGACGGGGAGCAAGAGCCACAGAACTCAAGGTCGGGGTGTCAGGCATTGGTAACGGGTCGATTTTTTTTTTTTAAGATTTTAATTGAGGAATTGGGGGAAGGGGAACAGACAAGTTGCTGTCCTTTTGTTCTTCAGTCTGGTTGTGGAGGACGTTGCTTCACTGGCCCAAGTTGGCACCATCATTGCGCTCTTCCCGGGCAAGGCAGATCAGTTGCCGGCTTCTGGATGGCCGCTCACTGCGGCTGCTGGCCGCTCACGCTGGCTGCTGGCTACACACGGTAGCCCATGGCAACCCACTGCAGCAGGGGCTGCAGCCTATACCGTCACCTCACGGCAGCCCAGCTCCAGGGTGAGCTGTTGTTCAGCATCTTAGCTGCGGAGGGCAGAGTCACTGGTCCTCATGTGTGGGATCCGAACCGGGGCCCTCTGGCGTCCCAAGTCAGCTCCCAACCAACACGCCACTCGGCTGGCCCCTAACGGTGTCAATTTTTAACGGTAACTCCTCACAGAAGACAGTGTTTTAGGTTTTAGCTCTACCCTCTCAGGCATTAAACTCACTAGCCTCAAAAAAGACCTTGTGTTTCTTGCCCCTCCCCAGTAATTCCATCAGCAGAACTGGAGGTAGAGTATTAATAAAAACAACCAAGGAGTGACCAAATCAAACTGTGATGTCCAGAATATGGCTAAGTGGGTTGTGAGCTCCTGCTCTGGACAGTAAAGGCTCAGGCCTGACCTTCCCTTAGGGGCCAAGGGAATATATGAGGTACAACCTTGAAATCCTGGATCTTCTGAGCCACGTCAAGCTCAGGAATCAGATGCAGACATAAAGAAGATACTCTAGTCAGGATTAAGGAAGGTGCTTTCAATTGGTACTCTCCATCTAGCAACTCAGGAAATCAGAACAGTGATGACTAATTGGAGTGGCGGACCCAACTGTGGAGAAGGAATTATAAAGTCTGGGAAAGCCTCATCAGACTTTAATGGATAGGCGTTAAGGAAATATAATTTTATATAAACCCACCTCATCACTGTATTATTATATTTAATTTGTATATTAAATTCATACAAATTGTCCTCACTTTAGAAAGCACCAGAATAAAAGATGATATGTACCCTTATGATGCTATAAAAAGGAACAGACATCAGACTGTACTAATTCAAAGAAAATAGCATTTTGCCTTTATGTACCCTTTATTGTGATACTTGATTATATACTACATAGGGCATTAATAATAAATATAATCACTGTAGAAATAACAACTATACATTGCAAAATAGACTCTGTAATAAAAACTCATATTAGAAATGTACATATATTTACATAAAGCCATATTTTCTAAGAAATTGGACTGTGCTAAAAGTTTTTATGACTTTTTAAAAATTTTATCAAAAAATGTTGAGTATTACCATGTATCTCATATATATATATGAGATTTTATATATATATATATATATATATATATATATAATATAGAGATAGAGACAGAAGTTTTATAGTGCTTCTCTATTGGATACCAATTAATTTATTCAATATTCTATTTATTTTATTTAATATTCTATTTGTAATATTAATTTAGGTTGCTTACCATTTAAACTATTAAATAAGTATTACATTTGAATGACGTAAGGATCTAGATAATAATTACCCAAATGCTAAATCATTATGTGACATATTGTTGAACTGATGGTTAACTGCTTGGAAACACCAGTAAATGTCAGCATCAGTAAAGGTGATGCAACCAGACAATCTGTACTTCAAGCAACAGAAAAGCAACAGAAATTTCACAATAGCTCCTATGAAGTATTCTAAGATGTGAATCACAAACCTAATCAAGCCTTTATATCTCTTCAAATTTATAGGAAATACAAGAGATAAAGGAACAATTTAAGTGTTGTTGTACACAAGCTACTGTCCAAATCCAGAATGAGGGACACTCTACAGCATAAATAACCAAATTTTCCTAATAAATCACTGGCATTAAAAAAAAAAAGAAGAACAGGAAGAAAGAGACTTATTAAAAGATATAGTAAGCAAATACAATGTGAAGACTGAACTCTGATAAGGAGAGTGCGACTTTGAAAAATAGGAAAAATGTGAATATGAGTTGGTTATTAAACATTCAAAGATAATCAGGAGTAATTCTAGAATTTGGGGGTGTAATAATAGCACAGGGTTTATTTCTTAAATACCTTACAACTTAGAGACACTCACTGAAACGGTTCAATGGTGTGTTGTTTGGGATTTGTTTGAAAATACCACAGGGAAAAAAGACAAACGTGCATAGATAAAATTTAGCAAAATACTGATTTTTGATGTAGCTGTGTGATGAGTACATGAGAGTTCATTATCGTATTGTCTCTAGTTTTGCACATTTGAAAATTTTATAATCAGAGGTTAAAAATGTTATGATGACTGTGATTATGATCATGGTTTTGAATATTTGTGGGTAATGTATTTGAGGTAAATTTCTAGAAATTGGACTGCCTGATCAAAAGGAAAATATTTTTTAGGGTCATTACATTTTATATTGCAATTAATCAGTTACATGTAGAAATCCCTCCTTGTTAAAGGGTTCTTACCAGTCCTCATGAACTTGTAGGTAAAATATAGTTACCACTACTATTTTAATTTATATTCTTTAGTTACTAATGTTTACTTTTCAAAAATAAATGCTTGTTAGCTTTTTGAATCTCATCTAAATCAATTGCCTATTAAATATTTCTCTTATGCTTTTAAAATTCATCTATTTTGATTTGTAAAACTACTTCATTCTTTGAGGATATTAACCTTCTATCTGCCCTATATATTACAAAAAATCTCTTACTCTAACACCAGCATTTAAACGTCATCTAGATATTTTTTCATGCAGATATTAGAAATGTGTATGCAGTAATATTTATCTACCCTCTCCATGTCAGCATCTGTGATTAGGATCACAAGTTGAAAGTGAGACGGAGGAAGGTTCCCTGGATAGGACCTTGTCTGGTACTAGGAGCTAGGTGTTGGTATTCCTCATTAAAAATCAGCAATTTCACAGCACTTCAGTATCAGACAATGCCATTTGGTGACCAAGAGTGACCAAAACGAATACAAGACTATGCCACAGCAATATTTGAATGCATAGTAAACTTGGTCTGAGTTACAAAAATGATCAAACCTCCCCTATCCTGGCTAAAAGGAGTAATCACTGCTTCTTTACCAAGTCTAGCTTTAGATGTGGTCTAATTCTCTCTCCTGGTAGATCTGCTTACTAAGATACACATTCAGAGATTTCCCTGCTTCCTGACAGCATCCGAGAGAGCAAAGCCTCACTTCTTTAAACTCTCCCCCCATCACCCAACAAGCCTTAACCTTCTGTACATCCTCTCATGAACTCTGACCTGCCTTCTCCCATGTCGCAAAACATAGTAAAACTAAAGTGTTTAACCACAGGTGTGTGTCTGGTGGTCTGTGGCTGTAGGGAACAGAGAAGCGTCAGTCTGCCCCAAATGCTATCGGTTCTTCTGTCTCCTAACATGTGCTTTCCTCGTTTAATTTTTTAAAAGTAATTAAAATGTTCATACACATGGAATTTATTTTGGGTTTGTTAACTTTTTTCCCCAAAATCATTAACTAATTTTAATGCATCAAATTAAATATTCATTACCATTAATTTGTTTTCTTTTCATCATACCACCTCAAACACTGTATTTTAGTTGTATTCTTCCCACTACTGTATCTGATTAAAAACAAACAAGATATATACTTTTGTGTGTAAGCCTAAAGCTTTAAAATCTAGCTAAGTCTGATATTACACAATTAGCTATAAATGAAGAAGGCAGAAATATATTCTGAAGCTTTTTTTTTTTTTTAACAAGAACGTCCTCCTTCAGCATTGAGATGCACTCATGATTTTTGTTTGTTTCCTCCCGACAGCTTCAGGTTCTCTCATGCCTGTGTGTCTTCACCTGCTTTCTCAGTCTTCTACCCAGAATATGCTTCCTCCTCCGTTCATCAGGTTAACCCTGCATCACCCTTCAGCACTAGGTTTAGACAGCACCATCCATGGAAGCTGGCTCGGCCATTCTTTCTCTGTGTCCTCACGGCATTAGTCACAGCCTACAGGACTTTCCTTTCCTGTCTCCCACTTATTTATTTTTACCATCTGTCTCCAGTTAATCAATAAGCTTATCAGAACGTCTCATTCATGTTGGTTTACGCAATGTCAGGCCAGAAGGAGGGAGGCAACGAATGCTTACTGAAACTATGAAGTGTTTCCTATAATGAGCCAATCAGCATTAGAGATTGCAAGGGTGGTACCAGATCAGGAAGGCACTCTTCCTGTTGAATGTCGTTCTCTGCATTGTTGATACTTTGTCAGTTTATTACTTTCACGGTAGGAGAAAGGCCCACTTTCATCTGAAGGTCTAATAAGAGAAGTTAGAGAACACAGAACAAAAGAATCTAGAGTTTTATGATAGAAAGGTAAGGTGTTGCGGGCATTAACCCATCATTGAAAGAGTAATGATTTATGATTCTGTACCTGCTGACCAAAGATTCCTTTCTAAAATAGGCACCAGGCCTTTTTCCATGGTGTACGCCAACAACTGTCGGGCTGCAGGCACTTTGCAGAAATGGGGAGACAGTTCAGTAACGAAGGACGTACGCAAAGGGTAATCTCGTGACGGCACAGCGAGGGGGCTCGCTAAGGAAAGCCTGCCTTCCTTCCGTCAGGTGCAAATAAGCAAGGCTTTGCCCTGAGGCTGGAGCCCAAGCGTTCTCTGCTGGGTCTCGCTAACCTCCATAAATATCACTGCATTTGTCAAGTAAATGACCTTTAAGCTCTGACCGGGGTGTCTGACCTATAACCCTCCTTCTTGGAAGATTTTTCTCAGTGAAGAATTCTTGTTTCATCTCCTGAATTGCCTTAGGGCAGCTGCCAGCAGCTTTTTGTCTGTTAGTTTTAGCCCAGCACCTTTATTTGGCCTTTAGTGAGATATTTTATTTTTTCACTGGTGTTACTATTTTATATCTTGACTGTATTGCAGTCATAATATTTATTTTTAATTATATTTTAATATACATGAAGGAGTATTTCACTGGTGGTCCAAAATACAAACAAATAAGCATCAATAATCTTTTTGTGTGTGGGGGGGTGGTAGTCGTTAGCTCTAAAAATACCAATTTATCTTCCCAAATTCATCTCACATTTCACCTCAGGCTCTTGACATAAATGTCTACACTCTAAGGAAGGCTGACTAACACACACCTTTTAAGATTGCAGTTTCTAGGAACACTTCGTAAATTGGTAAATGATGCCATCCTATTATTTAAACTAAAAAAAAAGAAATCTGAATGTTTTCTCGGTTGTTTGCTCCCTCAATCCTCCGATTCTGCACCAATTCCACTATCAAAAACTAAAGACACTATCTTCAGAAAGCTATCACAGAAATCTAATCTCTGCATCCACAAGTACCACCTTATTCCGGCCATTTGGACCACAGGTATATATAACCTGCTAACTCATCTACCCGTTGCCATTCATGTAATATATAAATGCATTTTCCAAACAACTCCCAAAGTGATCTTTTAAAAACGTGAGTCAGGTCAAGCCCCATGTTTTCCACTAGAACCTTTCAATACCATCTCATTAAATGTTAACAAAATCTAAGCTTGTCACATGGCCTATATAATGCCCCATGCGAATTGCCCCAGGCCACCCCTCCAACTTTTTTACTAGACTTCTTCCTGTACCAAATAACATAGTCGAGATGCACTGGCTTGCTTTTCCTATTAACTCGTGAAGTTGGATCTTCCTTAGGATTCCAGGATTCATCAGCTCATTTCTTAAGCTCAAAGGGCTCATGCCTTGTTAAGGTCTCAGCTCCAGTTCACCTCCTCAGGAGGGTTCCCACCCAGTCTCAATCAGCCATCCCACTCCAGGTGGTCTTTTGCATACATCCCATTATTCCTTTTCATTGGCTTTTTTGCATTTGCTGTCGTCTTTTTCTTGTTTGCTTGTTTACTGCCCATGTCTCGATATTAACATGGAAACTTCGTCAGAGTTTGGACCTTATCTGCTTTGATTACCCATCCAGTCCAAGCATCTTTAGAAAACACCTTTTTATAATATTTGTTAAAATGTTGTACTCATTAGATTCACAAATGAGCCAATTTTAAATTACCCCAAAGAATGTTCAGATAAATTAAGTTGTTGTCATGTATCAGAAAAGTCAATTCTTAAATGTAGAATGCTAAACAAAAATTTTGCAAAAGTCCCATAACATGAACTGAGAAATGTGCTTCTAGGGTCTCGCATTTAAGGAATCCATTTCCCCAATATTAATATTCCAAGTGTATAGCTCTGTATAGCTCCTTGGAGAGATTATACAGCGTCTACAATACACTTTCTTTTACACAACCCTACGACCAGAAGGAACGGTTCCATTTCTTATTATAAAAGGCAACACCACAGCCACATCAGAATTCAGTTTTTGTCATGAAAGCCAAGGAGAGTGTGTTAGCTTCCTCGGGTACTGAAACAAATTACCACAAGCTGGATGGTTTCAAACAACAGAAACTCACTCTCTCTGAAGTCACGGTGCTGGCAGGGCCACCTCCCTCTAGAAGCTCTAAGGGACCCTCTTCCAGCTTCTCTGGTTGCTGGCTATGTTGGAGTCCCCAAGCTTGTAAAAGCATCATTCCAGCCTCTACCTGCATTGTCACAGCCTTCTTCCTATTTGTATCTCTGCATCTACACAAGGTCTTCTTATAAGGACACCAGTCGTTGGGTTAAGGCCCTTATGCAGTATGACCTCATTTAACTTGATTACATCTCCAAAAGCCCTGTTTCCAAATAAGGTCACATTCCCAGGTACTGGCACTTAGGACTTGGTCATATTTTCCTGAGGGCCTCCATTCCACTCGCTACTGAGAGTTTGGTCCAAGTCAGCATCATTCTTAGCAGGTACCAAGGACAATATAACAGGCCTTGTTTCATCACAGAATGCTCAACCTCTTGTTACAAGTCGGCCAGGAAATAATTCTCATTATTATTTGACTTCTATACTTCTTTTACTTCTGCAAAAATTTTATTTGAAAATATATCTGTGTGCAAGGAGACAATCTGTCATGTGACTTCTAGTACTACAGTCCTACAATTGTTTTAATTAAATGAATAGCATATTTTTAACTTCCCCCTGTGGGTACACAGATAACCAAGGATTAGGACAAATATGAACTTAAATACTCTAGCTTAAAAGGCGTTCTTTTTTGTTGTTGTTCTAAATAAACACATTGGTATATTGGTTTTATTAGATGTGTATGTGTGTGTGGCATGGAATCATGTTCCAGGATTAAAACCTGCTCTAGATGGGCCAGACTCTGTAATGTGATACATGTACTGAGGTGATGTCCTATCCCATTTCACCAGTACAAAGACAACCTCTAGAACTTTCTGTAAAAGAGGACACACAACCATGCTGCAAGTGACACTCCTGGATTTGAATTATGATTGTGCCAGTTAAGTTATCCATATGGAAAAAACTGAGGTTCAAAGGTTCATAGCCATCTTTATACGGAAAAATCCCACATGTTTTGGAATAAAGCCAAATTATTTTGTAAAGGACTTAGAGGCTATTAGTGTTTCTTCTGTAGAAATGTAATGGCTGTCTTTTGTAGAACAACAATGGGATTTTTAAAAATATCTTTGTATTAGAAGTTGAAAACAACAACGACAAAATGCATCTTAAAAGAACAAACAACTTGTAAAGGAGGCTCTTGGGTTTACCTCATTGCATAATTTTACTTTCTTAACACCCTTTAAAAGCCTTGCAATAAAAACCAAAGTCCTCCTGAAATGTCATCTGCTTGCCGGGAATACAAGAATATGGAAAAGAGAAATGTGGACATTTATGCTGAACCCAGAGACTCAAGTCTACAAATTAAATTTCGTGTTAGAAAACTGTCCTACCATGAACTGAAAATATATTTTACTTTATGTTTTATGTTCTTTAGGAAGTGTGTTTGGCTGAGGAGGCCAGGGGCAGAAATCTAGAATGTATGTAGCAGGAAAGATAAGCAGAAACAGGTGTCATCTCATGAAAGAGCAATACAAAAAGTGTAACCCTAAATAAATGCCTTTTCATGTATACTTTTATTTAAATGGGGTATTTTATGTGATGCTTTTTGTAATCACAAGCATCTTTATTTTATTTTACTCACATTCTACCTTTCTTTTCTCTTCCCCCTACAGCACCACTATCATTACCACAGGTAACCAATGTCCACAACCAGGTATATATCCTTCCATAACTTTCTTCCAGCTTAT
>NW_017731968.1:595331-596760 GCF_001890085.2 Hipposideros armiger | reverse complement strand
CACACACACACACATATATATATATAAACATATAAATATATATGCTTTTACTTGGGCTGCAATAATTATACTCATATCTTTATATAATGGTGCTCCAGTGTATATGACAATTGCTCATTAAGAATTTTTATTTAAATAAACATTCCTGTATTACATTCAAATAAAGCTGCAATAACTAATCTTTAATCCACCAATGTAAAAAATTATTTTGTATATAATTTTTCAGTTTCAGTTTTTACTTGGGCTGCAATAAAGTAGTTACACTTGTATCTTCATATAATAGTGCTCCAGTGTAAATGAGAATTATTAAGATTTTTTATTTAAATAGATACTCCTGTATTACATTTTTAAAAAGCTGCATTAATTTTTAACCCACCAACATAAAAAATTATTTTGTATATATTCCAATTAATAAAAAATGCTACCTTTATGTATTTTTAATATCTATGTTTACATACATTTATCATTAGAGTTACTCTACTAGTAGGGACTGAAACTTTAATGAATTTCTTATTCAAGTAGTTTACCTAATTTCTTATTGATTCATCTGTGTTTTTTCTCATCAGTTTGTGAGAGCACTTTGCAGGTTATTACTATTATTATTATTAATATTAAAGCTTTATTTGTTGCATGTACTACAGATATATTTTTTCAATCTCTTGATTTTTGTTTGAGCTATGATCTTGATTGACTTGTCTTAGTAGTTTTTATTTAGATTGTACTATTGAGTCCCATGTGTGTAACTAACTATACATGAATGACAGGATACACATCCTCAGGTAGTTTCCCTTGGTGGGTCACCAGCGCGTGGCAGAGTTTCGGTTCCCTTGTGCAGGCTGGACTCACATGGCGGTCCTTCTGGAAGACACTAGGGCAGGTGGAAACCTGAGAGGCTGGCTTTTGACAAAAAGGAGGACCAGCCCCATCCAGGTTTCAGCACTAGCATTCCATGCTTACATGCTCGGCGTTCTCATCAAGAGTTGATAAGTAGCTGGAATTTTTAATATCCCTGTATAATCGGTCCCACCCATTGGTTAATGAGATACATATTTTTCAGCCCTATAAATCAAGGTAAGAATTCATCTCTAACACAAAACCAGTTCTTGTCAGGAAGAAAAGTTGAGCTCCAATTATCCCTAAAGTCACTATGGGTGCCCAAAAATCTAGGCGAGTCCCAATTTCAAAGGTTCTGCCCTATTGTGACTGAAAGCACATTGGGACGTGTCAGAAAATGAACTCTGATATTCAGTTCAGAAAGTATGTGCTTTGATTCTAAAATCACTTTACATTTGTCTCTAACAGTTGGTTTTACAATAATGATGAAAGGAAGTCCTCAATTCCACCATTACTCGGGTGTCTGTTCATCATGGATCAGACCCGTGCTGGTAAGCTTGTGAGGCCATGCTAAGGTTCTCTTGTAGTGAAGACA
>NW_017731968.1:592827-593961 GCF_001890085.2 Hipposideros armiger | reverse complement strand
CACTGGCCAGGCAGGCAGAAGCCCCCCAGGGCTCGAGAAGGCCTGGCGTGCCCCCATGGCCTCATCATCCAACGTGTTCAGCAGAAGGCAGAAGCTAGAGCTTGAGGCTGGGGTGCAGAGAGACGGAGTTTCTGCCTGAGTTTTCATTCCCCAACAAACCATCACTCTATTTCATTGTAACCTATTTATCAATAAAGACTTTTTCTCCTCCTGCCCCACCCCCACATACACACACAAACTCAACTGCAACACCAAACCAATTCAAATGCCAGCCTACACATCTGCATCCAGGATTCTGAGTCCTTTAAAGAAAATCATGCAATGTTGCTGAGTGAACCAGTAAGACATGGGAACTGCAACTTCCACTGTGTCTTAAACACATTCCTATACAGTAATACCATGGTTTGTGAGCATACTTTGTTCCAGAAAAAAACACTCGTATTGCAAGACATTGCTTGTTTATCACAATAAAATGTATTAGAAATGTTTGCTCATCTTGTGGAACACTTGCAAACCACGTTACTCACAATCCAAGGTTTTGCTGTATTTCCATCTGTTTCCCCAATCAGTTATTTCTTCCATTGTGAAGGCTCTTAGTTTAACTTGTTCAAAACATGGACTCTAGAATGTGACTACCTAAGCATAAATACTGGTAAAACTAGCTATTAACTGTGTGACATATGGTAAATCACTTATCCTAAGTTTCTTCTGGAAATGGAATAATAATATCCACTCATCAGGTGGTTACAGGAGTTATTTGACATAATCTATGCTCATTCATAGTTCTGGGTCGGGTACACAGTATTTATGCCATATACTGCAACAATATTTTTCTCTTGTTGTCTACTTAAACATCCTGTTTTTCTAAAACATCCAATTGTATTAATTCACCTCTTGTACTAAAAATATTACCGTTTTACACTATTTACAGATAACAGAAACAATCTCTCAAATTCCCTCCTAACTTTCTAGCATCTGTACCCATGTGTTCTTCCTTCCTTCTTGTTATAATGAAAGGTGTGTTTCTCAGTTTGTCTTCAACCCTCACTGCTGATCTCACCTACCAGGATCTCAGGGATCTCATCTTCCATGCTTATAATTTAGTTTTCTCTTAGGTTTTTATATTATTTTTTT
>NW_017731968.1:589030-590347 GCF_001890085.2 Hipposideros armiger | reverse complement strand
TTTTCATTCAACAGGTTTTTAACTTGAATGAGAAAATACTTTCACAAAAGAGTGACATCAGCAATTGATAGAGTAAAAACCCGGGTCCTTCCTTCCCTCCACCCCCAACTCACGAATTTAGCAAAAATTCAAAGACAAACTCTGTGAGAGATCCAGAAACTACCTGAAAAGCTCCCGCATCCTGGGAGAGCACCAAAGCAGACTCCCTGGAGCTGGCAGGGAGACGGAGGATGCTCTCTCCCCAGAGTCCCTGCCCCCAGCACAGGGACAGGTTCCACAGTGTCAGCTCCACGGGGGAGAGGAGCACGTGATCAGGGCATCCAGTGTCCAGCTTCTCACAGTGAAGGAGCATATGTCCTCCCAGTCCTGGGCATCTGACAGGCCTGGCACAGTCTAGCCACCCAGGGGAAACCAGCAACAGTGACTCAGGCGGGACGGTACCACAGACACTCCCCCATGCTCAGCATGTGGATGAAAAAAAAAAATCACAAAAACCTGTACGTTTTCCCGACCTGTCACTCTGCAATACTGAGAAGGGTATGCAGACGCCAGGGTGTGAGAAGAGCAGCAGAAAGGGCTGCAAATGACTGAAACAGTAACACAGCCTAAGCAAAACACATAGCGGTGTATAGTTCTCATGTAACAAGAAGCCTGGAGGCCGACCGTTCCACGTATTGGTTCAGTCTCTGAAGAATATCGGTGTCGAAGTCAGATTCCAGGCCCTGTCATTCTCTCACCGCAGCATCCATCGAGAAAAAATAAAGACAGCGGGCACTTGAATCAGGAAAGCAAAGGCTTTCTCAGTAGCCTCAGGACTGTGTCATAGCCCTTCACAGCTACAATGAAGATACTGTTCCTTAAGTTTTCAAATATCTCTACTAGTATCTGGCAAATGAGGAGTTACAAACTGTTTCAATGAGCCGTTTGTATCTGCCACAATAGAGGGCCTATAGATGGCTGTAAAGATGAAAATTAATTTATTTGATGCATAGTGATATGTCCCAGTTCTGAAAGCACTGTGTAGTCGGCCTGAGGTCTACCTTATGTCTAATATTCCTGACTTAACACCTCCCGACCTATATCTTTATAATGAGCCTATATTACTTGGAAAAAGTCAATAAAAACTCTTACTTGAGACCATACAATTCTATTTGTCAATGAGAAGGCTGAGGCTCCAAGTTTAACTATTTTGTTCAAGAAGAAAACACAGATGGAATCAAAATGCTAATGGAGATCTCACTGAGTCTAGTGAGAAGTCTGTCCACCCAGCTCTCCACTTGGCATTCATCATCTGTCCCCTCACAAGGGAATCATGAG
>NW_017731968.1:574455-586075 GCF_001890085.2 Hipposideros armiger | reverse complement strand
GTTCTGGGCATGTTCCTTTCCTTTTGCTACTGCAATACATTCTTATCACCTAGAAAAGACCCAAAGAAACTTGCCAGCTCACTCAATTTACTAAGTTACTGAGTCTCTGTTGAGTTCCAAGCACATGTAAGAACATAAAAGTGAGTGCTGACTGAACACTGACCTCATAAAGCTGACAATCTAGCATGAAAATTAGTTGACCTCTACTACAAAGAAGATTATTTTTAATAATGTGTTGACTTGTTGAATTAATATCATAATAATACCTATGTAGAAATTTTAAAAATATATGGATCACTTGGGTCATACGTATCTTTCAAAAGTTTGTATAATAATACTTGGCAACAGTCAGAGTTACTCTTGATAAATTAATAGGTCAAAATGGTTTTGTTTTAGAAATAATGCTCCTCCATGGCAGAATTCCTGTTCCTTTGTCACCTCTGCCTATATAAAGCCTGCTTTCAAGAGCCCAGGTATCTCTTACGACTGCTGACCAGTACCAACCCCTGTTCAAGAGCCCTCTACTCAGAATTGTCTTTATTTTTCTTTAACCTTTCCGTTTTGTTTCTCTCCTCAGCAAAACACACCTTTCCCTTCTCATAGAATCATGAGGTGACAACATAATTAGAGTACATAAAGGGACACATGGACTACATATCACTGGCAAAAATACCAACACTTACATCATAAAATTAAATCATTAAAATTCTAGCTCTTTCATAGAACAGTCAAAACCTTATTTCATTTACTGAGTGTAAATATACACATTTATGCAATAGATATGACACCACTAACATCACAGAGTTGTGCGTGACATTCAATTAGTATTACAGAAAAAGTCTCAAGTACCACATCTTACACAAGCTGGATCAGTGGGTTAATTTCTTTAGACACCAGAATGTATTTTAGCCAATGATTTCACTTACTGGAGCTTAAGAAAATGCTAGCTATCCTTGGTATGTTGGTAACTAACTCAAAGGTAATTTCCAAGTGAACGTCTCTGTGTATCATCAAAATGATTGCTTATATACTATTTGTTCTGATCGTTATCTACCTCTAAGCCTTTAAGGTAAAAGGTGAATTGTTAGACGAGGCAGGGTGGGTAAAACTCACAAGCTGATTGCTACACAGTAAAACAATGTGTCATTATAAATAAATATAAGAAGAGGAAGCTTTAAATGGGTTTATGGTTTACATTTAATTGTGTTTAGTTTTAATTGAAAAAAATGCCGCCAACGATATATGTACTTTTCCACAGAGTCTGCAAGATTAAAAAATAAATATGGCCTCATTATAATTTATGCCCCAATACACTACGTTTCCTAAAAATCTCAATTAAGCTTCCTCTAGGGCTAGCAGTTTTGAAGGAAAATGTTGTAGCTTTCCCTTGCTGCCTCTACTAGAAATAGTTCTAAAGTTAACTATCACTTTTTCTTTGTAACACCATATAGGAATACAGAGGGCCAAACTCTTGAGATGTGTCAAATTACTTCTGGAAATAATGACTTGTTGCCATGGTAACCTAGAACCTAACGAATCTATCACAAGATCTCAGTCCAGGTATGAAATGAACTGCACCAGAGATTCTAAAATAGTGAGTCAGTTGACTGAATCAGAAATGAGTTTCATATTCCCTTTCTCCTCAAGTATTAGATAATAGAGTGTCATCTTGCAAATGAGCCTTTACGTCAGCTGTGATTATTCCACCCCTCCACCCCCCCAGACTGTTGAGAACACCTCTGTATAGAACTGATTTTAAAATAGGATGTTTGTAATACCTTCTAGGTAATCTTTAAACATATGTCCTTTTTTTGTTGTGTTTTTCCTGTCACCTGACAGACATCTGTCATGTCTTGATTATATATAGGCAAATTGCAGGCACTCTACCATGGTGGCGCCATTTTTTATTTCTCTTGGATCTCATTATGAATATTAATTAAGAGAAATAGCAGAGAGTCAAGTGGGCAGAGTAGGATATGCTTACATTTAGACTTGGGCACTGATGTCTGTGGTATTAACTGGGAGAAGTGATTGGCTACGCCTGTGGCCATAGTGTGACACAATATGCTCTCAAGATGAAACACAGTAATGGAAAAATTGCATGTCACAGCTGAAGCACTGACAGTCTTCACAGCTGCTGCCTACTGGGGACCTGATTCCAAGGTGATGTTCCCCATACTCTTTAAATTGACTCGTATCGACATCATTTGAAAAGCATCATGCCATGTCAGGAAAGTATTTAACCACCCCCAAGCATTGCTGAGACTGAAGTCTAAACAGGTTGTTCACGTTTCTTTAATGACAGAGTGTGACACTGAGAGGAAAATTAAGTAAAGGTGAACTCTCTGAAGAATAAATCATGTAACAAGCCCTGTGCTCCTGGAAAGCCTGCTCCACGCCAGTGAAGAAACTCTGACCCCACGGCTCCCAGGAGACAGTTGTCAGGCTGTGCCAGCCACCCCCCCACCCCAGTTCAGTGCAGTTAGGTGGGGAGCTGAGGCCCAGCCACGTGGATCAAAATGGAGCCTGTGCCCAAGGCGCACCCTCTGCCTTTCGCTGCCTTGGGTAGTCAGGGCTGCAGCATCCATCATGCATTAGAAATGTGGCAGCAAGGGGAAAAAAAATCAACGTTCCTCGCCCACATTTACCAGTCTCTCTATTGGAATATGTAAGCATTTAAAAAGCTGAAACGAAAAAAACCCCAGGCTAAAACCACTAAAACACGGTGACCGCACTTTCATGAACTGGTGAAATAAAAAACCATCCTATACTTGAAAAACCACTGGAACGCAGTAGTTACATGTGTCTCTGTCCCCTTCTATTCACTCCACCTTCCTGTCAAAACAAAGAAGAAAATCCACTCAAATGCTGGAGATACAAAGACAAATGCTGCAATGATGTGGCCTGAAGGAGCCTACTGTCAGGAAAAGGGCCTACACACAGAGATGTTTCTGTAGCAACTTGGCCTGTGAGAGCGCAGTGGACCTGGCGTCATGGTAGCTGCAGACCAGCACCTCCCTGATATGGAGCTTTGCAAAGTATTCCTGCAGGAAATGAAGCAGGAGAATATTGGAGAATTATTTGGAGCCAGTTAGGGACTTATTCAGGAGGAAATTTCTACTTTCAAAAGGGTTAGGGTGTCCTAGGCCAGGGAAGTAAGACTAGCAAAAGCTCAGAGGTGTTGGGCAGGTTGCCTGAAAAGATGGGAGTTTTGGAAGACAAAAATGCTTAATATTTTAAGACTAGAGGATGGAAGAGTTTAATATATAGGAGCGTGCGCACATGTGAGAGAAAGAGAAAGAGAGAGAGAGAGAGAGAGAGAGAGAGAGAGAGAGAGAGAAAGAGAAAGAGAGAGAGAGAGAGAGAGAGAGAGGCACTTAACTAGAACAATAATAATAATAATAATAATATGGTTCGGGGCTAAAGAGAAGTATTTAGGAGTACTTGATGAATGATTACACGTGGAGTAGCAGACACACCAAACCACCCAGGAATACTCCAGGCTGCGTAATTAGAGAGACCATTAACTGAGATATGAAAGACATGATGAGTTCTATTGTGAACCACAGTGCACCTGTGGTTCTTTGGGATTCCCAAAAGGAGAAGGAAAACAGCCAATATGAATACAGCAGTGGAGAAGACAAATGAGACAAAGTTTCAAGAAGGACAGGATCTGTTGTAATCAAACCCATCTGCAGGATGACATGATGCCTTAGATTTGACGTATAAAATAAGATCCAAGTTCCAGTTTCAGCTTGAGGACATAGAGCTCTGCAAATATGTTCCTTTTACCCCTACAATGACAACAAAATGCTGGCAAAGCAAAATCAGCCAATTTCCTTGACACCGTGATTGAACTGAGGATGCAGAGAAGTGGTTATCCTGTAATGCAAAGACAGACAAGCATCTTCAGCATGGTCATAATCTGAGCATATATAAACTGAAAGATATGCTAGCCACAGCAGAAGAGTTGGAAGGGAAGGACTGGAATTTACTGTTGTAAAGTCATGTCACTACATGTGAGGTGGTATACAAGGTTATGAGGGGGTTCTCAGATTAATTAGGAATATAAATTACTACCCTATAACAATCATTTAAAAAGATTCAACAAGAGGAATAGATAATAAATCAAATACATGAGATTAAATGAAGTCATTAAAAAACTCACTTAAAATAATAGGACAGAAGGTGAGGAAAAATCACGCAATTAATAGAAAATAACTAGCAAGATTTTAAGCCAACTTTATCAATAACCATTTTAAATATAAATGTCCTAAGCAGACCAGTTACAATATATAGAGAGTGAGATTAGATACAAAAGCAAGACCCATAATACATTCTATGTACAAGAAACCCACATGAACTACATAAGGATTTCAACGATTAGAAGTAAATGGATGGAGACAAATACACCATTCAAAACTAACCAAAGTAAACTGGGTAGCTATATTAATTTCAGACAAGGTAGATTTCAGAACACGGAAATTTACCAGTGATAAAGACATTACATAATAAAAATGAGTCAGTTCTCCAAGACACATAATCATAAATCAAACCTTCCTAAGTTGGGGAGCATTTCTCAACTGAAGTTTAGGTTAATACACATAGATACATAAATAGGTGAACAATTTTAGATATTTATGTATACATGAGTTGGTAGAAATATACACATCTCCCAGCTCTTGACTTCAACATGCCCAAGAAGCAACAGCCTCTCTCTCATTAGTAACAAGGAAAATCAGTGCCCATATCTTGGTTGCTAAAACCATTCTCCAATATAAGGAACCAGTGCTCCTTGAAGAAATGTTTGATTCTAGGACCAGGGCAAGGAATGTACACAATGAGCCTGAAACATCTCGTAGCACCAGAAAGCAGTGGAGGACTCAAACAATTAAAAGATGGAGGCATCTCAAAGGGTCATAGGAGCCAAACCAAAACAACATCCATTGTATATCAAGTTCACTTGTCTTATTTTTATGAACTTCAACAAAATCTTTTATTTAAACATGGTCAAATTCCATCAAGGATTGAAACAAACATCATGGCATTCATTTTGGGGAATGTTAGTTATATGCATCTGTTTGTGATGTGCTTGGGTTGAGGCAGGTAACGTGGTGGGTGGTGCTCGGGTCATCCCATACATTTTTCAGTGATAGGATTAATCACTGTGTTTTCTAGGAAACATTTTGAAAGAGAAAAATCACTCGATATTATTGAAGCAGTTGCAATGTGAAGCTAAGGCCCTCCTATGCCAGGACACGCCTTTGATACCTTATCATCCAATAAAATTCAGCCTAAGGGAGGGATCTCTACGGATTCTCACTTTGGCAGTAAACACTGTTGAGAGCAAGCTTGGCTCTTAGGCACGTGGAAAAGCTGCCTAACTTGAAGGACTGACTTACTTAGGGAAGAGAAAGGAAGAAAGGGCATTTCGGTTTTCACATCCACACAGGTCCCTTGAGGACAGGGCACTGCATTTTTCTCCCTCCAGCAGCAGCAGTGAGCCTCGAAACGATGTGACAGGTAATAAGTGCTTAGGGAGTAAATACGTCAATTTCTATTTATCCTGCTTTCTCATTTAGACCGTTAAAAGCAGGTCTATGACACTAGTGACATTTTGAAAAACATTCTCCCTCAGCTGGTAGCAACCTTGTCGGATGCATAGGACGGTGCTTAACTTCGTGGGAAAACCACGGTGACTGCGGACCGCACCTGAGTTGAATCGAGTGTGCTTTCGTGGCAAAAGAATATGAAATTAAAAGAAATTAAATGTATTTCAGACAGCCAAGGTAAATAAGGTGCGAGAGTGAAACTGAATTTTAGTCTTCTGATTGATATTTTGTCACTCCATGGCACACTGCACCTTGGTGCAGAATGGGGGTGACGGCTTTGTAAATTGGGGTACCACTTTTTAAACTGCATAAAATTCACTAGAACAGGACTCTAAGCACACACTTAATCCACACTGTACATATCAATGCTGTAGTCGTAACACTTGTTCTCACACACGCACTCCCCAAAGCTCTCCAGACTCGTCACATTTGAGGGGCCTGGTTAAAATGGCGACTTTCAGAGTCCACACGGATCATTTTAATATTTTTATGAGCACACGAGCCATCTGGCACGGTGTAATTTCCCTGAAAAGTAAGGCTCTTGTATCCTGCCTTTTTTGTTATTTTAGCTAGGGCACAATTTGTTCTTTTTTTCTTTGACAGTAAAATAGTTGCATTTAAAAATAAAACATTAAGTCATGTTTTTATGTGAAGAGAAAAACAATGCTAAGTGAGGTGAAAAAATATTTTCACTAATTTAATGCTTCCAAAAACAGAGGACCTTGAATTTTACATTTATTGTTGATAATTCTCCCTTTCAAAATGATTTTATAAAACTGAAAGAAAATTCTTGGCCATAGTCTCTATTGCTTTTTTTTTTAATATTCATGTTTTGCAATTTATTTTTCCTACCCTTTTTTTCTTCTCTGCTTATAGTCCAACGAATATTTCTCACCCACGTTTTCTACTTTTCTAATTGTAGCTTTCCTACTAGATCTTCATATTTAGTTCCATGAGTTAGGGTCACTTAAAAAAGCAACCCTGCCAATAATTTTAATTAGGTAAGTCCACTCTTTGCTGAGGAGCACAGCAGGTAATATTCATGCATGGATTAATTAACTGGTTTCATGCTCCCTTGTCAAGGCACTTCCAATCTACCTTTGTGCAAATTTTTAAATGTTATCCATTTCTCAAGACACTTATTTTTCCTCTCAGCCAACTGTCACAATAGAGAGGGGGAGGTTCTGTTGTAACAAGATATTCTGTTGCCATTTGCCAGAATACATGACAAATATACAAATCAGCGTTGTACATTTTAGGTGGATTCTTCAATTCTATCTTTCAATTTGCTACTCTGTATTGTCATTTACTAAATGATTTTAATTCAATTAGTGAGTTTTTCAATTATTTCAGTGTCTACTGTTTTTCTAAATCTATATTTAAGTAAATTCAAACATCCATTTTATGTGCTTTTGAATTTGTCATTATTTATTTATTTTTATTTTAATATGTTGAGCACACTTATCTTATTGCCTCTTGTACCTGTTATTTTTATTTTACAGATACTTATGTCTCAAGTACCATCATGCTAGGCACTGTCTGGAATGTTTTCTGAATAATAACTCAGTGTTGTGTAATAAACCTCACTGGCCCCCCCAGCCTGCTGCTCTGAGGGGGACCATCATCTCAACTTAGGTACACAGCCAATAAAAGGAAAAGTCAGTATGAAGGGAATTCAAAAGAGAAGGGGACAGAAATTGGAGACAGAAAATATAGATAATAGGAAAAAGAAATGTTGCCATTAAACAAAGCTCACACAGAAAAAGTGACAGTGGAAGAAGGGATAACCACAGAAAGATGTTTGGGGAGAGAATATTTTTCATGTCAGGAGAAATTACAGTATGTTCATGTTGTAAGTTAGTAGAAATTAGGAGAAATTAAAATAAAAAAATTATAGTGCACGAGAATGAGGTGAGAATGGCTAGACCGATGTCCTTAAATAGATGAGGCATAGGGTCTAATGCCCAGGTGTCAGAACCAGCCCTAGAAAGAAGCAAGGGTAGTTCACCTGGAGGGATGGGGAGAAACACGGCACCTACAAGGCAGACACAGAGATTGGTGAGCAGACAGACGTGGTGCAGGGCATGGAGTGAGGTCTCTGATCACTCCGGGATTCTCAGAGAAATGACGTCATCTGCTGAATATGAGGATGGGCAGGTCTGATGAGGATAAAATGTATAAACTAGAGAGACGGTGGAGCACAGAAATGAGGGCTGAAAGAGCACAAAGGGTCAAATTGTTTACCATGGCTGTGAGCTTGCATAATTTACAAAAAAAGTACAGGGTATAAAACAGACCCCTAAGATCACTGTCTCATAGAGAATGGTTCTGTGTGTCATATGTGTGAGCACATGTGTGTGTGATTTTAACATATATTGAATTGTGATATTCTATTATTAACTGCATTCTCACTCTCTATGTCATGAGGTCATCTGTTCATGTCATCAAAGAAATCCATCACCTGCTTCTAAAGCCATCTTACCTCTTGCATGCACCTCTACCATGTACAGATACAGCATTCACTGGCTAGCATTCTTTTCTGGATTACGCTATGACATTAAATTATTCAATGAGCATTTCTGTATGCATTATTATGTATCTGTGATAGTCCATAATTAGATACAATCCATAAAGTGAAATTGCTACATTAAATACTTGTATACATAAATGTTGAAAGACATTTTCAAGAGGTCTACATGTACCATAAAATAACAAAAGACAATTGTACAGACTGTACTGGTCGCCTGGTTTCCGAAACCACGAGGTTTCACTTATACTATCTCCACACAAGGCCCAAGGATGGTGTTAGCATTTCTCATTCTCCATATACCAGTGCCTTTGAACTAAGGAATCTGAACCATCTCCGTAACTCGCCACTCTTTATCACCTTACTACTTTTTCAGTAACGTATTGTCTTAGGAGTCACTCTGATCACTGGATTCATGACCATCCTTTCAATTAGAAAATGAAGATGAGTTTTGTTAGTTGTAGGCATAATTTGATGTTGATAACTAAAAGCCAGTTGAGGATGATAAATAAAAAGTCACTTTGTGAGGGGTGTAAATGTCTATTGCATTGCTTTGAATACCTGAAACTAATAATGAAAAAAGAGCACTTTTAAATATACCATGAAAATACGGACTTACTTTTCCACTTTGATACTTGCCTGTGAAAATAAAAAACCTCATTAAAATTGCACAATGAGTATAGATCAACCACTTTCAATATACTGTTTGCAATATTATGCAGAAGGTTACTTTCTATTTAATTTGGATATCACCACATATTCACAAATAAAATAAGCTACTCAATAGTAACTATGAATCATATTAATCTGCCTCTGTATTTCAGCAGCTGTATAGTGTTAACATGTCTGAGATAAAGAATCAAATGTTTTAAAATTATATAAGAGTAACAATGACAGTTCAAGCCAGCCTTTAAGCTAGAAATAGGGTTTATGAAAACTATAGTCTGTGGAATGAATGGGATAAGCATAGCTGCTGATAAATAACTGAAAGAGTGAAATGGTATTAGAGCTTTAAAGTTTCTGTTTTGCCCATTCAGTATGTCCTAGGTATATGTTCTTTTTACTGCATGGATTGGAAGTTCAATGAAATGAAGACCATCATGAATAGCGCAGATAGGTTTGTGCTTTTGGAGTCTTATTAAAATAAAATTCACTGAAGTAAGAAGAGTTGATCTGTCTAGCCACACAGTAAATATTTTATCTAGCTCTTCTATTAAAGCAGCAGCCCAGAAACATCTGTTGATGGGAGGGATACCTTAGCCAACGAAACAAATAAAGGTTATGTTTAAACATATAGAAAGAAGCATAAGCACGCAACAGTCTTTTTGGTCCCATCTCCAGGCACAAATACACAAAGGGTTCTACTCATATGAGAATATTTTGTACTTCTGTCAGGGTGGTGTGCAGAATGGAACATTTGAAATTACTCTACCATCCTCTGGATCTTGTAAGACACATTTAGTTGGTCCTCCAGGGGTAAAAGTCTTTGACAGCAGACTGAGAGCCAGCTACGAGCCATCTATCTTGAGACGGTTTGACGGTGAGCCATGCAAAGTCCCATTTCAAAGGAACAATCTCATCACCCATCGCCTACCACTCTCACATTTGATTCTTGATGTCTTAAAGACCTTCAGTATTGAAAACAGAGGTTAGGCTTCTCATACAAGATTTGGATTTATGTTGGAAAAATAGAAGCTTTATTCTTCCAATTCTACTGATTATATAACATTCTGACTCCAGATTTGAGGGACAAAAACCATGTAAGAAATTATTTCTTCCCCCAAGGAACTTGAAATTTTCCTCTGTATCATACATTCTGTGTTCCATGAAATAGCAATGTTATCAAAATTTGGAAATATATATATATTTTTAAAAAACTCCTGTGCATTTATTTTGCAGAGGAATACATAACCAATTCTAAAACGACTTCCCTGTGTATTCTGAGATTAATCAAATAAGTAAATATACTGTTTATATTGGGAGCAGGATTGCTCAATGTCAGGAAAGGGATTTACAAATAGGACTATGAGGAATTCTGCAAGAGACTCTATTTTGTCTAATTGGAATTAGGTATCAGTATGAATTCACAGCTGTCCACAGCTATCAATAAATATAGTATTGTGATTGTATGTATGCATAAACATACAAATACAGACACAGATGTTTGTTTCTGTATATGAATAGACATATATCTATTTGTCAGCTTTTTAAAGGGCTTAAGAGCAATTACACCCAAGTAAAAATGATCCACCCAGAGCCCAGATCTTGGTTTCTAAATTTCATTCTCCACCTTAAGGACCTCAGAGAAATGACCATTTTCAGCTAGGACAGGAAAGTACGAGGTGATTCTACAACATATTGCGCCAAACAGTAAGGAAGTACCCACAGATTAATGGATTCATGTACAAAGCACGCAGGACCCAGACTGATGTGTTGCTACATCAAGTCTGAGACAAAGCATTAAAAAATGAGAGTAAAGGGTTATAACCCATTGCTTAAAATAAGGACCCATGGTTCCACACATAATTAACGACTTAATTTACTTAATGAGTGACAGGCAGTAGAGGGAATGGAAGCCTCTTCCTTGGAGTAAAAAAACAATAGCTAAATAAATATAGAAGGAATACTATAACTAGAAAATCACAATTTGGCAATCATGCTAACAATAATTAAAGCAAGAGTCATCGGTGGATGGTAAAAATTGCAGAGGAAATTCTGAAGAGTAAAAGCATATTGTAAACCACCCCACAATTTACATATTGTCTACAGGGAAAAACATATTAACTTTTCATGGACAAACCTGACACACACACCACCTTAATAAAGTTGACATCACCAGGAATGAAGCAAATCAGCATCGTGTCTCGTGAAATGATGCCCTGAAAAGAATGCACTATCCCTGCTGCAAATTCTTGCCAAAAAATGCAATTAAAAGATTTTCTACAAACAGTTGATCATTATTTGTACTACTTAAAATGACTGAGGGGCTGTTTCTGATTAAAGAAGACAAGAAGGACATGAAAACTGCATGTGAGGATGACCTATATAGAATTTGGCTACGAAGGACACAACCAGGGCAGCTGGTGAAACCTGCAAAGTCTGTAGATGAGTGAATCATATTAGATCCATGGCATTTTCCTGATCTGATAAGTACACAATGGTTGTGTTAAGGCAATATCCTCAGTTTTAGGAATACTAGAGTAGGTAAGGGCAACAATCCCTCAACAGGGTGTATATAATCCCCCAAAAGTAATAATATATTAACATAGACCTGTGTGTGTGTGCATGCGTGCACATGCAACAGAGGGGTAGGTGAAAGGTGAATGTTGTTACCATTTGGAGAATCAGACCGAAGGGAATACAGAAATCCTCGGTACTTTTCTTACAACTTTTCTCTAAGCCTCAAATATGGTGTCCTAATAAAAATGAAAGTAATGCCAGCTACTATGGAATCTCTTGGAGATTTCAAGTGAACGTTGTA
>NW_017731968.1:569242-573150 GCF_001890085.2 Hipposideros armiger | reverse complement strand
TTTACCCTCATCTACCACCCCATATCCCCCTAACCTCTGGTAACCACTCAACTATTGTCTGTGTCTATGAGTAGGCATATGAAAAGGTGCTCAACACCACTAATCATCAGAAAAATACAAATAAAAATGATGAGATAGCACCCCACACCTGTTAGAAAGACAAATAATAACAAGTGTTGGGGAGGCGGTGGAGAAAAAGGAACCCTCATACACGGTTGGTGGGAATGCAGATTGGTGTAGCCGCTATGGAAGGCAGTTTGGAGGCTCCTCAAAAAATTAAGAATAGAAATACCGTATGACCCAGCAACCTCTCTCCTGAGTATTTGTCCCTCAAAACCTGAAAACATTTATCCGTGAAGATGTATGTGCTCCAAAGTTCATTGCAGCATTATTCATGGTGGCCAAGACATGGAAACAACCCAAGTGTCCTTCGATAGATGGTTGGATACAGAAGATGTGGTACATTTACACAATGGAATATTACTCTGCCATAAGAAAAGATGAAATAGTGCCATTTGCAACAACATGGATGGATCTTGAGATTATTATACTAAGCGAAGTAAGTCAGACAGAAAAAGTCGAGAAACATATGATTTCACTGATATGTGGGATATAAAACTGAAAACAATGGAACAAGACAAATAAAGAGTGCCATTTACATTTAAAAAATTACCATCATCAATACGTAATCCCTCCCCTTCATCTTAATCTCATTTCCCATTTTTATTGCTCAGAGGAACGGGGAGGGGGCTGCATACAGCCCATCACCTGAACTGCTATAAACGAGGGTCCAGGGCCTGTTGAAAAAATGCTTCAATCACCCACCCTGCAGCCTTTCTCATCCTGGCCAAGCAATTGATTTATTTTAGGCAGGCGCTGGATTTAATTAATCTTTAAATCTCTATTCGACTGTTTGAACTTTGCATGACAGGATTTTAGAATATTGGCAATGCACTTCAGGATTTCTAAAATGAAGTATGTTTCATGCTGTGTTTGTACATACCAGGAGGAAAAAAGTTTGACTCAAAGATATTAGGTATAATAATTTGTTAAATCAAAAGCAGTAACGTGACTTGTGTCTTATGGAAAGACAAGGGTTAAGCAGAAAACTCTGTACTATACTTTATATAAGAAGCCATTGATGGTGAGGTACACCTTCATTTTACGTCCTCCAAAGAAAAACAAAAGTAAAAGTGATTTCCCATCACATGTATTGTAATATGCATCCTAACTTCAGAGGTGTTAAATATAAAAAATACTAATGAAACCTATCCAATGAATTACCACCACATTTCCACAGAGGGTGTGTTTCTTAACACTGTATTATAGGAGTTACTGCATCAAATCCTGTGAGAGGCATTAAAATAAGGTTTCCTTTTTTTTTTAATTATTGGCTATCAACACAGCTTGCATAAAATTGAATCACTGTGTATGATGAAAAAGGTTAAACCTCTAAGCAAAGTCAAATCCAGGGAGTCCCATCCATAATTAAAACATGAAGCACTAATAAAACGTTGAAGCACAATGGTGGTTTTTTTTTCCTCTCCCTGGCTCAAGGCTACTAAAACAATAATCTGCACAAATATTTTTCTTCCCATCCAACATAAACCAGTGCTTAATGGAGAATCAATAACCTTATTATGAAGCGTGATCTAAATCAATAGCACACAGACAGCGGTGAGTGACGCCAGGCAGCATCTTCAGATGCCCTGATGGACGGCATCACATGCCCCTGGCCAGGAGTTATTGGGAACACAGCCTGCAAAGCACACTGTGACACAAAGAATCACGCAGCCGCCCAGCGCTTGAGACTAAACTTAATCACCTCCTGCTTGTGACCATTTGGCAGCTTGGGGAACGTTCTCTCTTGAACCAACTCGCTGAAAGCTGAGCTATTAAAGCACTAATTACAGAAAGTGCATGGGAGACATGAACACAAGGAGTCTGGGGTAATTGGCTACAAAAAAGACAAGGCTGAAACACGTCACTTGGTCCGCTTCCCCTGATTAGGCTCTAATTCGAATACCAATATTTCGCCACACGCCAAGGTGCTCTGGGAGAGTGTCCGCCTCGCTCTCGGTTGAATGGATGGCCCTTGTGTGAAATGGAAAACATGGCAATTTTATTTTCTACTGAATCCTCTGACACCCTCAGGATCGACAGGGAGGTCCACAAAAATCTTTCCTGTGCATCTTGATAGGGTTTATTAAAGATGAGGGAAAAAAAGAGGATTTGTTTCAGCTAATGAAACAAATAAGCAATTCTGTGCACTTCGAGTTGCCAAGAAGCCCACCAGGAAGCGTGGTAATCACGTCTGAAGGGCCTGCGAGCTGCCCGAGAGCCCAGTGCAAACATCCTGCCTCTGTCTCCTCTACTTCCAGCTTTCTTCAACAATGAGACACACTAGACAGGGTGCATAGTGGGACGGGGAGCAGAAATGGGGGGTAGGAAGGTGTGTACACAAGTCCGGGAGCGTCTGCTGTGCTCCAGGCACCTCGCGGAGCACCGTCCATGTGCCCGTGTATCTACCCAAATCAATAACCCAAAGACGTTGATATTTCCTTTTTGACTGATGAAGAATTTGAGGCGAATCAGGTTATAAATATGATGTTCTGTGAAACAACCAGTGAATTTCCATGTTTAAATATGAGGAAGCTGAGGAACAGAGAGGAAGTATTTTGACTAAGCGCACGCCCCAGTCGATTCTGTACCCAGAATGAGCCCAGGCCCTCTAAATGCCAAGTGTGCATAAACTGCTATATACTAAACATGGCATTGGTGGTCACAGGGGCAGTAGTCCTTTCAAATTATTTGATCATTAAATTTGCACTTTAGTATCTAAGTAAACATGATGTTATTAAATAATGCAAATTCAATGTTTTGTAATGCTTATTCAGTTTCCTAATCATAATATATTTTAGCCACTACAAAAACAGCCTGAGTGCATGTTCCATGGATGTGGAAAGAGTAACAACATCATCTTCATATAGGACATATTTGCTCAACAAATTCAGTCCTATAATATTTTAGACTAGCAAGCTCAGGTGTCAGGCCTTGGAGACAAAGTGAATGTAAGTTAATATTCAAAGTTGAAAAGTACCTCTACATGTGGCTTATTTGCCAGAATTTGCTGTCTTTGATATACTTTTTTATATTTATTTTCTCCTAGTGTGTATGTGTATAACACATATACGTATGTAATTAAATTTATTGGGGTGGCATTGTTTAGGTTTCAGGTGTACAATTCTGTAATACATCATCTGTATATGACATTGTATGTTCGCCACCCAGAGTCAGTTCTTCCATCACCATATGTTTGACCCCCTTTACCCTCATCTACCATCCCCCCTCTTCCCTTACCCTCTGGTAACTGCCATACTGTTGTCTGAGTTTTTGTTTCTTTGTCTTGTTTGGTTTTCAGTTATAAATGAGATGATTTCTTAATTTGCGCTCACAGTGAACGTTGGGTTCATGAAAGCCCAGGTTTCGAGCTGGCACGAAGGTGTCAGAAGAGCCAGGGTGCTAGTCTGCAAATAGGTGTGAAGAGCCATTGACCGTTTCGAGGGAAGCCCTGGGGGAAGAAGGGGTGAGGAGGCACAGCCCTGGACGCATCGCTGGGGCGGCCTCGGTGGGCTTCTCTAGCACGTTCCCACATTATGGGGGTGTTTCTTCAAGGTGAGCCACAGACAGATGGGGCAGATAAACCGACGAATGCTGAGTCCCTTCTCTGTAGGTCAGAATATGGTCTGGCTTAACCAAATGCTATTATAGATGAGGAATGCATCCAAACGCAACACGTGTATTTTACCAACAAGAATACGAGTACATAGACCTTAAAGAAACATTAATAAGAATACCTGGGCCAGCCGAGTGGCTCAGTTGGTTAAGAGCTCGCTCAAGAGTTTGAG
>NW_017731968.1:544317-565902 GCF_001890085.2 Hipposideros armiger | reverse complement strand
GTTCAGAATTCAGAAATTACTTTGTCTAAGGTAGAGTAAACTTAGAAAACAAACAACCAGTTTTGTTTTCCTTAACAAAACTTATTTTCTATTATTGAATCGAAACCTATTACTTCAGCAAATATGTGATTGTGACCGACTAAATGTTTAAATGCTCAATTTTTTAGCATTTACATAATCTTTGAAATTTAGTTCACCAACACCATAACAGAATCCCCAGCAAAACCTATAAATCATAAGTTATAGGATGCCATCACTATTCTCTGTGGTATAAATCACTTGCAAATCATTAAAACATCACTTAATAACATACAAATCTGCATCAGTTTACATCACTTCCAGTGAAGTGGCATCATTTCACATCTGATAATTAAAATAAAAATTATGCATAAATCAAAATGAAGCAACCCCCAATGATACAAAGTTTTTAGAGCAGGTAAGTAAAATGTGTGCTCATGTTTCAAAAATAGTCCCAGGGGATATGTATTTTTTTTAGCTCTGAAACCTTAATTATAAGTTTTTATTCTTTGGGTAATTAAGTAGACACCTATTTCATTATAGCAAGCAATTTAAATGCCCAATTCAAAGAAGACATAAATAAATTTTCTAGAAAGAAAGATTATTTTCCAATAGGCCTGAAATACAAAGAGCTGTAATTCACTAACATTTAACCTAACTGAAAGTCAAATGGAATTTAAGATAAAGTCATACTTTAAAAACATGCATGTGCATACACTTAAGCCATATGAACACATACACATTTAAGTTAGAAGACGCTATGAAGTTACAAGTGAAGAAAAACAGTACAAAGTGGTAAGATTATACCAATAACCAGACTTCTTTTTTTTTAAGAACTATTATTTTAAAAAAATAATACAGTAGTTGGTTAGATATTTTTCATGTTGGAAGCTCTATGAGTGTACACATTCAAACGTTTAAACTCCAATAATGCATAGGGCCCCGATACATTTGTACATTAGAGAAGCTTCCTTTTTTTATGTTCTGTTCTGTTCATTGTTGGCGTTCTCGATATGCAAGCCACATTAAGCAAATGTGGCTCTCCAGAGTAACAGAAAGATGTACTGAAGATTAAAAGGATTGAAGAAAAGCTGAAAAGGCTCCATCAGAAAGAGTGGAACTAAAGCTCTACAATGATCGATGAAGCAGAAACTAGAGTTCAGTTTATTCACAGCGTTAGGAAACTGCTTTTCTCCCCATGTCATCGGGAACAGATTCATAACCCAGGTAGAAAACAGAATTGAGTTAGTGAGATGAGGGACATACTCTGTCTGGTAAAATCCTCTCCCTTGCTTCCTGAGCTTGTGACTGCATTTCTCAGCTTCCTCTTCCCCCTACACGCGGCCACCTGACAAGATTCTCCTGGGGGTGAGAGACGTGGACCAGCCCCCGGCTTCGTCTGGAGGCCTAAGTGCCCGCTTTCCACCCTCTCTTTTGCTGCATCACAAGCGCATAAAACTCATCTTTTTCAAACACACAAGGCAAGGCCCTAGTGGGTAGTAGGTAAACAAGAGGAACATAACCCTGGGTGCTCTCTGAATGAGCTAGAAAAGCAGACCAGCTTGGATTATTCTGTGGGAGAGAAAGAAACTTTTATCTTTTTTAAACCACTGAATTGCTGTAGGTCTAGCCTTAGCCTAAAAACTCAGCCTAGCTTGGGTGATATGCCCACAGCTTGGAAAATCGAAAGACAGGCATTCGTACGGACCATCCCACTACGACGGCACAGAATGGTGGAAAGGTAATGTCCTGAAGTGCAACTGAGAGATGCTCAGCAGACAAAACGGCAGCTGCCCTGACCATCAGTACAGGACGGATGGGTGAAACGGAAGGAAAAAGGCCCATGTTCCAATCTGCAGGAGAATGTCTCCTTTTGCTCTGGACTCTCTTTTCCACATACCCAGTAATCCACTTTTGAAATGGGTTATTCTCTTCGGCATACAAACACGCTTACCAAAACAAAACAAAACAAAACAAAACAAAAATCCCCCACTCCCTTAATATCCTCTGTCTCTTTTAACTTACCATCTCATTTCTATACTTCCCCTCTTTAGAGCAAAACTTCTTAGTGCTATCTATAGCAACTATCTCCAGTATTCAGTACCATTTTCTGTGTTATAAAGTGATGGACTATGTCACAGCTAAAGGCACAGAGGATAACGGAAAACTAAAAACCAAAAACATGTACCCAATAATCCTGGGAAAAGAAAGAAAATGTTATGAACACTGTAAAAGCCCCTGGTCATTTATTTGATCATTTCACTAGGCACACACACAACCCACACTCTGGGTCAGAGATGGTGCTAAATTTGGCATCTGTCCTCCTGTTACTGGGCTGCTTCATGTGCATGATCCCAAAACAAGACAATAGGGTTTTACGATTTTGGAACTTTTTATAGTGCCTTGCTGAAAGGATCTCCTGTAATTTGCTGTTTTCGTTTCAATAATGTCTTCAACTTTATCCATGTTGATACATGAAGTCACGTAGCTCCTATAAATCCAGTAGAAATCCACTGTCTCTGTAGCATCTCACTTTATGAATATAACACAGGTAATTTGTCACTGTCTTTTGAAGGACATTCAATACATACACATGCATATGTTATATACACATACATGTATTTATGTGTATTTATATGTATATTATATATAATTATAGCTATGAGCATTTTGGTATCCCATGCATAATTTTTGTGCACACCTTTGAGAGTTTCTTTTGTGGAGTTGTGTGCTTAAAAATTGAGTACTATTCACATCTTTTGCGACATCTAGAAAATCTTCATGAATTATCTCTTTGAATCATATGTCCATTTCTGCAACTGTCTTAAATTTCTGCTCATCTTTTAACCTCAATTTTCTATTTACTGCATCTTTGTCTACCATCTGGTTTACCAACCAACTTTTCAGCTGTGTGTCATATCTAACTTGCTGTTTAATACAGCAAGAGTATATCCTTACAAACACTCTAAATATATAATTTATATAATTGTATTATATAATTATTCATATATAACTATATAATTACTTCTATTTTTAAATATGTTTGATTTCTCTTTTAAATTTGCCTTGTCTGTTTTTGATCTGGTATATTCTATGTGTTCAGTTCCATTTTTATTTCTTTGATAATTTAAACATACGAACTAACATTTACAGGTACTAATTCAATGACTAGGACTTGGGGGGTTGTTTCCGCCATTTGTTGTTTTGCTGACCCCCTGCTCCTGGAGGCTTTCTTCTCACGTGATTTGAATTAGACTGAGAAAGCATCTTAGTGTGTGTTTCTCTACAGAATTTTATATCTGTTTTGCCAGGTGTACTAGGGTTATTTCAAACCCAGCACCACTCATATTAACTTTTTAGCTTGAAGTTCCCTGCAACACACAGAAACTGTATATGTGAACATTAGATTGAAAGCAGTCCTGTTGTTACCAATTCCTAGGTGTGATTTTTATCCTGTTCAGCAGTCAGGTGAAGACGGAGAAGATTTCGTATTGTTTGCCTTTGACGGTGACCAGAATTATTTTCGATTTGTTTTTTTCACCAAAGTTGTAGCCCTTCAATAGAACTGGCTATTTAGGGAATTTCAGCAAAACCTTGGTGCTTTGCCCAAGTTCAAAGCCTTGTCTCTTGTCCCCCTACCCCCACAAGCCTCATGTGACAATTAAAGATGTCCTCGTCAATACTGAGACTGGCAGTGCCCCCAGGATAGTGAAAGTCACAGAACTGTCTCCCCGTTCTGGCTTTCCACCTCAGGGTCACTGCTGGCACTTCTTACCTTCTTGCTCACTTATCTGTATCTTTAAAATAATGTGTATCTTATAGTATCTATCACTTTTTGTAAGCTTTATAGATTAAGGTTTTCCATGATAGCATTGTATCATTTTCCATGATAGGTCTTTCTACTATAAAATGTAACTGAACACATGAGGATGAGAAAAAATATTTACTAAAATCTATTCAATATTTCATAGCACCACATAATAACTTTGTTTTTAAAGTGTTTTTAAACAAGCACATAGCATGTGCTAGTCTTTTAAAATCATTCCAGTTATGAGTTGCAATAATTGAAATAATAACATGGCAGTGAAAATTAAAGTTAAATTTGTTACAGATACTGAAAACATTTACAAAATATTAATGACATTCTTGCAAATTAAATGAAGACATGAAGAAAACTCTTGATTTAACGGGGATGTGGAAGTAAGGTAATGTGATTTTTTGGGGGCCAAAAAAAGAGAAAACTTTCAAAGAGTTTCTGAAGAATATGTGAAAAACAAATCATTACCCAAAGCCAAAGGATATTGTTTTGATGAAGGTATTGCTCCTAAATGCTATAGCCAGAAGGATAGAAAAGAAATGATAGAATGATGGAGAGTGGAAAAGCACAATAGGCCACATATTTAAAAGCAAACAAACAAAAACTTGGTTGTAATGGCTTTATCACCAAGTTGTAAACAAACCTAGAGCAAGTCACTAAATCATTTTGATAATCAGATTCCTTAACTGTCATTATCCCATGGTTCTATTTTAAATGCAAGGGCAGTAGGTTATATATTTTCCTAGGATAGAAAACAAAGAGAAATTGTCATAATCTAGACTTACTAACAAGGTGAAGAATAGCAATTCACTGGAGATAATGAGATTATCACCCTATATAAACATCAGATTACTCACTATGTAAATAATATTTTAACTATTTAACAGCATGATTCTGTATTAATTTACACTAACTACTTGCAGTAACTACTAATTATTGATTTTCCAAGAAGTGCAAGTCAATATATTCTTAAATAATAAATATTATACCTTTACTTATTTTTTATAATAGTTATGCCTAAGATTTTACCTAAAACACCAATGCTTTACATCATCTCAGATTTGCCAAAAGGTGTAATGGGAATTGGATTCTGCTTCACCAGTTACATTTTACCTAAATTAGATACTTCAACAGTCACAATAATGCCACAGACCCCCTTTCTCCATTATCATACAACCATATGACATTCAGCAATAAGTTTATTGCTTCCTGGTCAGGGGTGAGCTAATGGATACTAGATAACACGGTTCTCACTGTCTGGACTTGGTGACTGGGGCAGCTCAGCTCTGTTCCAACTGATTCTTATCTACCTGGTATGTTTTACAGCAATGACACAGGCACCAAAACAAGCAAAGTCAAGTATACATGTACTTTTCAAGGAAGCTCTTAAGATTCGAGCTGAGAGTGCAGTGAGACCAAGATGAACTAGAGATTGCAATACAAGCTTTCCAAGAGTTACAACAGAAAGAATTCCAAGGATCAGTTGAAAATTCCTTCAAGTATCCAGCAAAATGATGATCAGCGCATGCATGGGGTGTCAACAGATGAGGTCAGAGAAAGAACTACATGAGAAGCTTAGGGGTTCCAGTGCTCAGTGCTCACACAGAGACTGGAATAATTCCTGTTCCCACCAGCTTTGTTGAAAATTGAGAAGTCACAGGACATTGGGTACAGTATGAAATAAATCTTGCTTCAAGACTGGGGAATCATCAGTGTTGGACTAACTATAGCTCCCATGCTAACCTATCTTAAAAACCAGATCCCCAACAACACAAATTGTTTCCAAGTAGTTTAACTGTGCCCAGAACAAATCTCAAAATCTTTGTACACAGACAAAGTTTCTAGCATCCAACAGTGTAAAATTCACAATGTTTGAAATCCAGGCAAATATTACCAGACATGCAAACAAACAAGAAACTATGACCCATGGTGAGGAGAAAAATCCATCAATCAAAACAGACCAAGAATTACACAGATGGTAGAATTAGGCAGTAAAGGATGTTAAAACAGTAACTGTATTTCAGACGGTTAGCAAATTAAGTAGAGACAAGACAGATATAAAAAGACCCAAGACAGATATAGCTTTCTAGAGATGAAAGCTATAACATATGAGATGAAAAACACACTGGTTGGGGTTAATAGCAAATTGAGTATATAGTGTAGAAGGAAAGATTATACAACTGAAAGATATATCAAAAAATTCCAAATAAAACATAGAGAAGCTAAAATTTTTTCAAAGGAACATAGCATCTGAGTTGCACAATTTCAAGTGGTCTACTTTTTAAGTAATTGGAACCCCCAAAGAGGAGCAATGAGAGAGGGGGACAAAAAACAAACAAACTAACCAAAACAAAACTAGAGAAAATAATAACTGAAAGCTTTCAAAATATGATAAAATCTATAAACCTACAGATCCATGAATCTCAACAAAACCAAAAACAAGAACCATGAGTGAAACTACAGAAAATCACACAATACTCAAATTGCTCAAAATCAATGATAAAAAGAATATTTTCAGCCAGATTTTTAAGTTGTGCTTGTGGAAGGCAGCTTTGAAGAAAGGTCCCAAAGACCCAGCGCTCATGATATGCAAACCTTTAGATTAGGCTGGGCAGCCAGTCACTTGCTTCAGACACATACCTGAGGGACAACGATTTTCAACCAGAGGAAAATGGATCCTTGTTAGGTAATGGCAGAAATTCTAACAATACTGTCCCCTGAAAATGCAGAAAACAGAAAATGTGCCTAATGTACCTGATGACCCAGTTAAGCAGATTTCCAAGCAGAATGCAGAGGATTTTTCTTGCTACTTATAACAAAATGAAAGAGGAAAGTGAACTATTAAAATATGAAACAAAAAGGAAGAAGGACTTGATGTCTGTGAAAAGTCTCAGAGTCTTCAGAGAGCAAAGATAAGCTAAATTAAGAAACGATTTCAGAGCACTCAAAGGAAGACAAGAGAACTAGACACAAAACCCAGGGCGTGACTGTAAAAACTCAGAAAGATAAAAATGTCAGAATATTATTCAGTCACACAAAAGGCCTCTAAAGAGACTTAGAATATGTCCCACAGATCATTTCTATTAAACAAAAGAGTCTGGAGGGAGCCTTAGGGAATTGTCCCCTAGCTATCACTTCAGGAATTCAAAGTACAAAAGACCTTATTTAAAGGATATTTGCAGACGTGGCTTTTGTCTACTGCAGTAAATCCCAATGATATTTACAAAAGATCCACATAGGTTTTAAGAAAACCAAATCAGCAGAAACACTGTCAGATGGACTGAAAGGGTGGAGACAATACCAAATTTTAACATGCTGCTGCATCCTCAAAACTCTAGTATCTGGGAGCAAACTGAGAAAACTATTCAGCTACAAACATGGCATGCCTTTCGAGAAGGCAGAAGCGAGAGCCATAAGTCAGGAGCACAGGGCCATGAAATCATTCCCAGGCTTGGCACCTGATCACAGAACTGCCAACATTTGCTCTGGTGGATTTCATAATGTCTACAGGTAGTGGGCTCATTTCTGACTTCCATAGAGGAGTTTTTATAGCAGTCGTCCTCTGTCCACCATTGTATGCTGTGTGAAAAGAAGATAGCTTATCTCTAACTTCACAGGTCTACAATATAGAGGAGCAGTGCTTGAGATGCCAAACTCAACGACTTAAACCCATCATCACACCAAAACTTGTAAGTTTTGAGGAAAGCAATGCCCAGATAGAAATGTATAGCAGCGATTACTTACATTAAAGAAGAAATATTCCAAACCACCAACTTTGCACATTAATGAACTAGAGAAAGAAGAGCAAAATATACCCTAAGCAATAAGAAGAAAATAAAAATTACAGAAGCGATAAATGAAATACAGAAGAGAGAGAATCAATAAATCCGAAGTTGATTATTTGGGAAGATTGACAAAATTGACAAATCTTTAGCTAGACAGACCAAAAAAAAAAGAGAGCGATAAGACTAAAATTGTTGAAATCAGAAATGAAAGTGAGGACATGAATTGACCTTACCAAAAAAAAAAAAAAAAATATATATATATATATATATGAAAAATAGTATTAAAAATCATATGTCAAAAGATTATATGAAATGGACAAATTTCTAGACATAAGTGTGCCAAGTGAAAGAAGCCAGAGAAAAGAGTGTACCAACATTATGCCTCCATTTATCATCTAAAGTAAACTATAGTGACAGAAAGCAAATCCGTGTTTACCTGGAAGGAAGGTGTGTGAGGAGGGGTGAGATGGAGGGTTCCTTCAGGAAGACTTCTCGCTTCACCCCCGTGCTGGTCTGAGACATGACTATATCCCTGGGGACTAGAGATTCCCTGCCTCCCAGTAACTGACTGCCTTTCTGTGATGCAGGGATGGTGTCATCCTGAGATTATGACATTTATGGAATCTGTAACACCCTGCCATTCTCATCTGACTCTCCAAACAGAGGTTGGTGGAGATCTAGGTCCACACTGCACCACAAAGCTCACAGGTGTTTCTCTGCGTGGCGGGACAGGCACGGCACATGGGCAAAGCGAAGGCAGCTCAAGTTTCCCTCTGGGCTTCACCAAACCAGCTGCTGGATCTCAGGAAGCTGCTTCGACTCCTGGAGCCTGGTTTCCTTACAGGGTCGTTCTCACCGAATTTTCTTCATAGGGTTGTGGCAAAGTTTCTCATGGATCACTACAAGTCGCAGGCTCAGAACAGGGGCCAGCCTACCACCAGCACCCAGCGGCAGAGAGTAAGAATAGCACGCACTAAGAATAGCCAGGAGCCTGCCTTCTGCATGGTGATGGGGGCCCCTCGTGAACTGGGATGGCCTCCTATTTGGATCTGTACCTCCAGCATCATGGGGGTTCACCTTGACTCTTAAGGAAGTGGGGGAGAGAAAGAGGGAGGCGGCTGTGAGTCCGGTGATCTGTCGAGTCTGTCCTCTGCCAGGACTCATGACCACTGCTTTTCTCTGATGAGATGCCCAGATGGTGTTCACACTGCCTTTGCTCCCAGCCAACCTCCCCAAATCCTTTAACTTAGGATGAATGAGAGAGCAAATGCTCTGTGTGTACAATAAGATAGAATTACTACCAGCGTTAAGAAGCGGATGGTTTCCACACAGCCCCTGCCCCCAATCAGTAAAGAAAGGAGCCCACTAGAGGTTACAGTTCTCTTCAGCAATCCTCCCCTTTCTCACTCCAACCCATCCTATTCAAAGAACCCAATGGCATCTCTTGCTCCCTGGGTCTCCTGGACCAGTGACAATGTGTCACTACTGATCACTCGCACTAACCATTTGACCTAATTGCAGTGAGAATGTATTCCAGGTAACACATTAATTCACATTCAAAATTGACAAAAATAAATATTATTGAATTTCTAGATTATCATTTGCACAGACTGGAACTAGCATGAATCTTATTTCAATTTTTTCCACAATTAAGGCCAAAGACCACAGCATCTAGAAGGCACATCGTTCTTGTTAACAAGTCCAGGGCCACTAAGTGGATGCAAGCCACCGACCGGATTACACAGGTTGCTCGGCACCTGAGTGAGCAGGCAGTGGGCAGCTGTGGGCTATTTGCTCAGAAGGCCGCCTTTCCTGCCCACTGTGAACAGCCTTCCTGGGTCCTGCAGGCAGTGGCACTTCCTTGAGCTTCTCAGCCTCTCAGATCTTAAGTCTCAGCTCCGATGCTGATCAGATCTCCTGTCTGTTCTACCACCAGGAGCCCACACCCCTCTGACACGGGCCCCCTCTTTTGGATGTACTTTAATATACTCCTCTGGTTCCATGCTCCAATGTGGTCATTCTGTCACCTACCCTGATCCAAGAGACAAATATGCCAGGCCTGCCTCACCAGAAAAGGAACTCGATAATGATCACTTTCAAGGTGATTTTTGCACTGCAGCACAAACCAAGGCGATATCAAAACTTCTGTTCTGCCTTGTCTTTCATTCAGGATAATAGCCGTAGGGAGAAAGGAAAGCAGATTCCAGCTCTTACAATAACTTGGTAAAGGCTCTTCCCGTTCACACAATAAACTGAGCAAGGCTCTGGAAGATGACTTTTCTTATGTAATGTCACGCATTGCCATTAAAATGACCCAATTTCCAAGAAATAGCTGCCTGCTTTATAAAATGTTCTCTATAATCTGTTAAGGGTGAAAAATAATAAATTAATAGTGATAAACTAATGCTAATTATACACACTCCCTGGCTGTCTTATACCTCCGCTGTCTATTTTTATTATGCACCATCCTTAATGATATCTTAGAGAACAATAACAGGATAAAGCAACCGTCATTACCTTCTATCCTTGAGTACAGAGCAAGAATCAAAGACTTACTATTGATATGAAATTGAATTGAGTTCTGTGTGTGTATGTTTGACATCAACTATCAAGTTCATCTAAGAATATATTTCCTCAAACTATCCTTGTTCATGTACCCTTTGGAAAATCTCAATCTACCCTCAGAACTATATGTATCTCAGTTTTAAAAAATCACTTCTACAAAATGTGTCAGTATTCTAAAATAACAATATCTGCTATACAAAGAATTTCCCATTATAAACAAATTCAATTGAATGCCAACATAGTACCAATATTGTGTTTCACATATTACACTATTCTAGCAGTTCCTACAACTTTACATCTCAGTATCTCTTACCTGAGCATTCCAATTATGTTTGTATGAATTCCTGAGCAACACAACTACTAACAGATCTCCCAAGGTGACTTGGGGGGAAATAGTCAAAGCAGGCTAGAGAAAGCTAACATACATCCTTTTTGTGTTTGTTCTTTCAAGGTCAAAATCCAGCATGTGAACACGATATCACATTAGTTCTCTTTTAGGTCATGATTCAAACATAAAAGTCTGTGGGGAAACAGCAACGTTTGCATTTCATGCGAATTGTGACCCAATGGCAGGTGCACCCATTGCATGGCTCAGAAGACTAGCAAAAGTAGAAGCACTGGTACCCATCTGATTAAAAAAGAAATACATACAGAAATGGATGTACAGCAATCCCATGTCGTGTTACTAAGCCAGGCAGGCATAAGGAAATGAACGCGCCAGACAGAAAAGGCAACATAGTAACACAGCTAATAGGGCCATGTGATTCCAAAGACCTATGAAATCCTGTTGTAGATAAGGAAGTCCAATGGCCATGCTCTCGTCCTAGGGGTGACACTATTGACACCAGGGATGTCAGGTCATTTCCCAAATCACACAGCTAGTTAGGGGCACAGTCTGAAAAAGATGCTCAGCTTTTCAATTTCTAATTCACCAATTTTTCCACACTGTTAATACACGTTAGAAACTTCATTTCGAGGATCAAATTTAAAACCAAAACAAGAACAAAAACCTCCCACTCGGGGGCTTTGAGGTGAGATCCTCAGCTGAATCTAAAGGGAAAAAAAATCATTAGCCCGAGTTGGAAAAAGGATAACCCTCCTCTTCCTGCTAAGGTTTCTTCACATTTCACTTTTGATCATTGCTAAGAGACCTCATTTGTACTGCTTCCTTTAATGTTCCTCTGCTTCATCGCATCTCTCCTTTAACTAAAGAAGATTTTCAGGTTTTAAAACCAAGCCTTGAGCCCGTGAAGCCGAAGTAGATTGATATCTAAGCAGGATGCCTTATTAGCAGAGACTGAAAACATTAAAAAAGCCCACAACATCCCAGCAAAGATTTCAGTGTTCATTTCTTCTGCTAGTTACAAAGTTACTTCTACTCTGTGGCCTAAATTGCTCTCTTGCTAGCTGAAGAATCTCCTCATTAGCATGAAGCTATAAAATATTAACAGAGGAATTATTCTTTCTTTGGAACAAGACACCTTGAACAACTTGCTCAATACATTTCCAATTTATATTTCCTGGTTCATTGAGGAAACTGTCTATCCAAACAGCATTAGAAAGGAGGTGAAGAAGTAGCCATGGTAACATGAAACAGCCAATAACCCACCGAAGAATAGACTGTATTTCATCATGACAGATATTTTTACTGATATCCTTCATCATAAACTTCCATGGGCACAACTATTCCCAAAACGGTTGAAAACACTGGCTGAAATGTTTACAAGAGTTACACAATGTTAACAGTCTCGACTGATGTTTTTTTTTTCCCTCCAACTGAGTTGTCCAAATGTGTATTTGCATGTATAAATTATTACAACTATTACAGAAATAAATAATATATATCATATCGTTTGAAAGTATGACATTTTGATCTACCAAAAAAATGTCCAATGTATAAGGAAATGTTTTATATATAATTGGATGTGATTGCTTTTTCCCCAATTTTTGGCAGCTCCTGACTTAAAGATAGTAGGGGTGCAATGTTGGTTTCCGCAACGACGAAATGTACAAAGCAGAATTTAAAATGAAGATCGAAATTCACTGAAATATTAATTTGAATGTTCAAGCTCATAAGAGTTCTAAAATGTTAACAAAATGTTCTGCAATGGGGGCATCAATTATGGATAAATAGGCTCTTTGGCCTCGCATTTTTAACATAAAACTGAAGCCTGTTCTGTAATGTACACAAAAGACCTATAAACACAGCTTCCTATGGGAGGAGAATACATACACCAAGTAGGCTGTCGAGTTTGTTTTGGCAACAGATTGTGTTCAAGGCGCCATTATAACACATCATGTTAGAAATTTTAATGAGCATTGTCAGAAATTCATGGTCTTTCATTTCTGCTTTAAGTGTTTGCTGCGTTGCTAACCAAGCTTGTAAACGTAGTTGGAGATGACCCTCTTTGAGAGTCGAGGTTCCACTTTCTATGAAGAGTTAGGCACATGCATTCCTGGAAATATTTCACATTCTCATTACTTAAACATATACCCTGGTGGTAGAAACATACCCAATGTTGTATGTGGAGGTTAAGTCCTCCCAAATTCAAGGTCACAACCATTCTCATGTACTCATCACGAGATTCACCCCTACGTGGCCAACAGCCAAGGGAAGACAGCGAAAGAAACAGCCATTGTCCACAGAGATCAGTCATGGCTCTCACTTACCTTTCTCCTTTCAAACTCACCAGAGCAAGAGTTACAAGAATAACTTCAAAGGAAATTCATTGTGATTAATTAAGTAGTCCATTATAACTTCCACAGCCCTCCCCAAATTCCACTCTTAAAGAAGAAGTGTAGTAGACATGCAATAAATCAGACTTTTCTAACTTACCACCTTGTTGTTCAGGCATGAGACCTGGTACCCAGAGCCAACAGCTGCCCAGAGGTAGTGGTCACCTGAGTCCTGTTTAGAAGCCACAAATGCTGAACACAGAACTTTCCATCTACAAAACAAAAGTTGAAAGAATTACTCTACATATAATGGAAACTGAATGAAATACAGTAACTGAAAATTTTTATTAAATGTATTTGGGTTTTCTTATAATATCCTAGTTTCCATAAAAGTTATTAAAACTTACTTTATCCAGGGAAACTGCTGTTTTAAATGTACTGTTCAGGAATTTTGAAAACGTCACATGAGGGTATTCCAAAAATCTTTTAAAATTATGACAAATAAATTACATCATTTAATGCAAACTTCATGAGTAAGCATAGAGCTGCTCCCAGGACACTGATTTCAAAGGACTGTCAAGAAATTTTATAGAACAAGTCATGCCTTTGTACAATGGGGAGTCTCTTTTCAGTTCAGGTTCAACATACACAAATCATCCTAACGAGGGGGCGGGGCAAAATAAGCTATCATTGTATGTGCAGTCGAGAGCTCTCACGTGTGCAGAGAACACGAACATGCACATGCACACACACGAAAGTAAAATTGGAAGGGAGAGAACTGAAGGTAGAGCAACAAGCACTTCGCTCCTATATGTAGGAAGTAAAACAGGCCCCCAGCCTGTTACTCAGCATTCCAGAGAAGTCCAGTGTGAAGTGAGCCCTGAGCAGTTTCAATGACTGAGAACTCAAAAATAACAACTCAGGTGAAAAATCATTCCATCCCAGCAGAGACAGTCACAGAACAAATAAAACAGGACCGGCTCGCCTGGGATGATTCTAAAAGTAGAAGGCTTCTGACTGCAGCTAAAACAGAGTGTGAACTCAGGGAGGAAGTGTCAGCCTCAGCTTCCTGGTGAGCAAGAATAGAGACGGACACAGAAAACGAATGGCTGATGACACCTGACACTGTATTGACAGCAATCTAAGCTGTGAAAAACAATATTGATTTCCAGGAGTTCAGTTCTATAGCATAGACCACTTAATCCTTAGAACTTGAGATCTGAAATACCTAGTTCTCTCCCCTCTTTCTGTGCACTCCTTCTTTCAGCCTTGATTCTGTTGCTCAGAATGTACAAATAAGGGTTTCTTCCATGGGACATTTCTCTCCTCCTGGACGTCAGACCCACAAAGGTCTCCTGCTACACGCTACGTTACTCATTAGCAGCCCTATTATTAAAGCCAGAGTGTGAGAGTTTATTAGGGATGGTGAATTCTTGAAAATGGGTAGGAAGGCTCAGCCCACATTGACGGGGAGCTGGCAGGGGACGCAAGGGAAGAGAGTGCACACCTGGCCGCAGCTGCCCCTCAGAAACAGCACATCAGAGGCCATAAAATGACCCCATCTGCCTCCTCGGCCCTTGAGTTTGTTTACCCTAGGAGTAGAGCAGAGAAGAAGCCCATTCTACAGAGACAAGCGTTTACGTTAGTGACACTGAATATCTCTGTGGAAAGAGAGCAAGTGAGATGTCATTAATAACACTGAATTTTAAAGCAGAAACTTTCATTCCACTTCACTCTGCCATTTTCTAGCCAGACGTCCTTGGCCTCGTGACTTAACACAGCGATTCAGAGCAAGGCCATGGAGCCAGCATGTCCTGCTGACCCCCTCCACCAACCATGAGCTGATGGCCCCAGCCCTGTATTTAAACCCTGCCCACCTGCACCTTATTTTCCTCAAACGAAGAGCAGAATGTTTACCTCATAGATCTATTTGGAAGTTTTAAGTGTCAAAAGCACACTCGAAGCTTTGCGCCCTTTTCTCAATCAAAGCAGGCTATTACCCCGAAAGGGGCCAGAATAACCTGTGATTCAATACCTATTCCACTTGATATAAACTGCACAAACTTCCATACCCCGGAAAAATTCCATGAATATGTGCAAATGTAAATAAAGATGCTGGAGGAACATGGGTTACATGTCCCAAGGAAGACATATCAGAAGCCACATTGGGGACCCCTCTTAGTCTCTGCCGTGCCACCCTGCATATATCCCAGGGACTTCAGTTCACCTGAGTACAGGTGCTGCCAGGGCCAACCCAGTCCTCACCTTAAAGAGGAAGTTACTCTTAACAGATTTAAAAAGGCAGCTCAGGTCACTTGAAACTGAATTATTTTCTCCACTCAGTTATTACAATGTAGTCTTGTTTTAAATAAATGAATTGTCCTGAGACAGTGTCACAATTGAAGGGAAAAGCTCCAAGATGAATATTACAGTGGCGTGTATATGCTGTATATCAGAAAGGTGATCTCTCTCTGTGACTGTGGAGATGAATGCTATTGGATTCCTTTTAGGCACTCTTTTTTGTATTTATTAATGCTTAATAAAATATTAATCACAAGGAGAATAGAGGTTCGGGTCAGAAGTTCCTGTGCACCATGCCGAGCAGACTGGGCTAATAATGCGAACGATCTGACAGGACATTAATGAAAGCACGGCTGGTGTGAACTGGATTCTCGCTTGACTGAACTAAGCGACGGCTTCGTTCCAAAGAAACTGTGACTCTGGCAAGCCCGTTTCAGCCCGGAGAAATTTGTTCCCGTTAATGTTAGCAGCATCGTTCAAAGGGTATACTATTGCCAATTATATTTACCCTTTATTTTAGGGCTAGAATTTTAAAGATAAGTCCAATAGCAATATTTCTTCTTAATCATGAAGCCCGTTCAGATAGTTGACATAAGGTAATGCTTTTGGATGTTACGTGAGACTTTGTGAAGTGTGGATAATTGCTGCAGTGCATGAAGTATTTTCATTTGTATTTTCAATTTCGCTGCAGCCAGCTGCCTTGCTTCAAAGCCTGGGTCTCCAGCTCATTAGTGGTGTGACCTAGGGCAAGGTGCTTAGCATTTTTATACACTGATGTCCTTATCTATAAGGTAAGGGTGATAATCGATTAGTACGTAATTTCATTGTGAAGCTAAATATATATTAAGGGCATAGAACAGAACCTAGTACCTAATAACTCCTATATAGGTGTAATGATTAATATTGAGAACATGTATCAAGGACCTCCTTTATGCCGGGAATTTTTCTAGGTTGAATAAAGCATTAAACAGATTACACATAAGTTCCTGTTCCTGTGACGTTTATACTTTAATAGGGCAGGTGAATAATAAACTCTGAAAATAAGGAAAATAGAGAGTTCTTAAATGAGAAGCGTTCCGAGCCTGCCCTCCTTTATGGCACTCGGTAACGCTAGGGCTGCACTTTGCAAGCCACGCCTCTGTGTAGCAGGCTCCTTGCAAAGCCCTGCCAACAGGGGGTGCTAGGAGGAAACTAAGATAGGAGGAGGAAGAAGGGACTTCTACTTCCTGTTCACTTCCTGCCTGCTTCCCGATTCTATCATTGTCCTTCCAGCCTCACTTTACTCCGGCAGAAGTAAAGCATTTCAGTGGAAGCCGTTGAACTCAGTTTTTTGGTTGTTGTTGTTTTTTTTTCCCAACCCATGCAGATCCAGTCTTATCATATGCTCATATCCCCAGAGAAGTATTTGCATCAACTGGCTGGTGGCTCCACTTCAGAGGTGCCCAGTCCCAGCTCCATGGATCCCTTCCTCCAAGCTCAGAGACACCCCACAGGTAAATAGCACGCTGCCCTTAATAGCCTGGGACCAAGCTTTACAAGTCTCATCCTCCAAGCTCCTCAATTTTGAGAATCCCATCCCTTTATGCGTCAACCCTGAGGATGGCAGGCACTTCCTGCACCTGCTGCCTCTGCGATGCCTTAGTGTGCGCATTGTGCCTTTTTCAGTCACCCAGTCAACAGGTCTTTATACTTAACAATTTTCCTACTAAATTTCCTTTTTAAAAATCTGATGTGTTTTCTCGCCTGAATACTGTACAAGGGACAACAAAGGCTTCACTGAGTAAAGACCTGAGTCATGCAAATATAGAGGGAGGGACATTCTAGACAGAGTAAATTGCAGGTGCAAAGGCCCTGAGGTGGGCCTGGGCCTGGTATTTGTAAGAAACAGCAAGAAGGCCTGCAGTTCAAAAAAAAGAATAAGCAAGGGTGGAATAGTGGGAGCAGAGAACTGAGAGAGTATGGGGGCCAGACTGTGGGGTGCTCATGAACAGGGTGACCACTGCTCACTGTTTGACCAGGACACTACGGAAGACACAAAGGGCGCCATTAACAAATGTGCTGAGTAACAGACACTACTGGGCATGCTCAGGACACACTGACTCGAATGACCTTTCTCTGTCTAATTATCAGGACCCTGGTTTTCACTTAAAGGGAGGTATGAAGCATTTGAGGGTATTCTGTCGAGAGACGACATGCTCTAACTTACATTTTGAACTGCTCCCAAGAGGAGAACACATGTGTATTTTCTATAAAATACAGTGTTTCTTAACTCACTATGAATTATTTAATTACAATCTATAAGAAATGCAGTAAAACATACCTGTGTTTTTGAGTAAATTTGATAGTAATAAAAATGCATGTATCAGTATATCAGTATGTTTACCATGAAATATCACTATTATCAATAATTATTTAAGCAAACATTGGCTTTCTTTTCTATTTTAAGATGTGTGAAACTAAAGTTTAATAGTTTAAAAATCCTTAGGTCTTTGACTATTCCAGATTCTTATTTCTGTTTTTGAAATACTGTAAAGAATTAATTAGCTTAATTTTATTTCCAGCTAGTATCCATCACAAGGAAAGTAAAGGTTAGAAGGAAAATGATAGCTAAGAATTAACAGGGCTGGGGTTTGAGTCATTGCCTATCTACAAATCCAGTAATGTGTGTATCTCACCAAGTTACGTGTATTAAACATCCTTTTTGTTTAACTTTATAACCTTTAACTCTATTTTAAACACTAAACATAAAACACAAAGAAAGGTACCTTCTCTTTTAATTTAGTCTTTTGTTGAAAACTGGAACTTTCTTTAAATGAGAAAAATAATTTCTTTGCAAGTGCAATTTCAGTAATCTTTTTTTTTTTTTGAGATCCACCTATCAGCTTTATTAGATAATTTTTCCATGTTTCTACAAGCTATTCATGGTTAACATTTTCTGGTGTAGTTTTATTTTTTAATAAAGTTTATTGGGGGTGACAATTGTTAGTAAAGTTACATAGGTTTCAGCCACTATGGATGGCGGTGTGGCGTTTCCTCAAAAAAATTAAGAATAGAAATACCATATGACACAGCAATCCCTCTCCTGGGTATCTACCCAAAAAATCTGAAAACATTTGTCCATAAAGATATATGTGCTCAATAATCTTATTTCTCTAACTTTGCCAAGGATTATCTATTTGTCCTCAGTATCATTTCTTTTCTCTCTTGTTACCATATGTGGCAAGAACTGGAAGACCAGCAGTCATGTTTACCTGGCTCCATCGTCACAAGGGCTCCAGTTTGGAGTCTACCACTGAGATACACCTACAGAAATGGCTCACGTCATCTGACTATCAGTTCTGTGAATTATAGAGAAGAAATACTCATCTATTATCTGGGTCATTCTGGATCCTACTCAGGCTTGAAAGAACCCAATTCTGTAATATTCTCTATGCTATGTGGATTAGGTAAAAGAGGATTTTAACCTATCCAGAGTAATAAAGCAGATATTTCAACTACTGTTTTATTTTATTCTTAGTGACAGTAAGAAATCAATCTCAAAGAAAGGAAAACATGCATCAAGTTCAGGCTATGTTTTAAACAGTGACCTTGAGCATCTCCCTGAAAACGAGATTAGTTACAATATTAGAATAAGAAATAAGCGAGATAATGAAGACTGAAAATAAAAATCATCAGTTAAAATTTTGCTTCTCTGATAATATATTCTACTGAGAGATAGTGTATGAATTAAATACCATTTCTGTTTTCTAAATTATGTATTATCTTCTAAACACCACACATTCCATTTTAGGGAACAAATATTTTGTGCAAACTGAAAGAGCAAAATAATTTAATAGTTAAATTTTGGAAGGGCTGCTTTTTTATTTTGAAGGAAGTTTTGAATAGTAAAGTTATTTTTTCCCTAAAATCTGTGTAGAATGTAATGGAAACCATCTCCCTGAAAGACCTGGTGGATTGATATTTGTGTTGATAGATTCAATTAGCACACCAGGATCAGATTCTAATTGCCCTCCTCTCGTTATGAAAATGTTAGATGACTTGCCACTTATCACAACACCTCATGCAATCGTGAAGGGTCTTCTACCACGTGATCCAAAATTAGTCATCTCTCATTGGCCATCAACACAAATACTTCTCTTTAGCCAGAATGGGTGTCTTGCTGTTGTCTCAAGAGTCCCCACACTCTCTGCACTTTTTATCAGACTGATTTCTCCAGAGAACCTGCTCCACGCTCATTTCTTCTGGGACTCCACATGCTCAGGCTCTCCCAGTGACCAGCAGCTCTAAGAGATGTTGTTCAAACAGGAAGTTGTTCTGTTTGTTGATGGAGGGTACGGTTTTGCTTCCAACTCTAAAGTGTGTGCCGTGACCCCCACATTGGGGTATTGCATACATCTCCAGCACTATTAGACCTTTCGGATACCACTGTCTTTCCTCAGAACACCTTGAGTTTGCTAGATTCTTCTCTGTCTCTCTCTTCCCCCCAGCCCCCACTAAAACTTGAAGGCATCTGCCAATCCAATAAAAATATCACAGAAGTACTCTCTTTTACTTTTAGCAAAGAAAGAGACTTTATATCTGCATCATAAAGGCATCAATAGTGGAGTCACTGTTCCTAAATCTATACAGAATCATGCATTGCACATAAACTGACCCTTTGAGCATACCCCCAAATGAAGCTGTAAGCACATAATCTGCAGAGTGAAATCTATTACTGTTCCCAAGTGCAGAAATAGGATCACCAGGACTTCAAACAGAAGGCTAAAAATCACCTTATAAAAAAAAAAGTAAAAACCGCACCTATTTTTATATTTCAAAAAGTGTCAGCTCTTAAGTGGCAGAGCATCAAGAATATCAGAGGATATGCTCAGTTAGCTTTGTAATGCTTCAGGGTTTAACTGTTCATTTCCTGCCCTCTCTTTTTTTGAAGTTTAATGTAAGAATCTCTTATTTCCAGTTTTTGGGATACTATTGTGTAAAATTTTCTTTCTCTATTATTTTTAATTTCCTCATACAAGTCAGCATAACACTTAATGTTCATCAGTTATAACTGGGAAGGCCGACAACTTTTCCTCCCTAAGGTTTAAACCTGAGTAAAGAAGGAAGACAACAAACACCTGGATCGTCAAGGGTCACATGATAATGGAGCCGGCACCATCTTGGAAAAGCACCATTATCCATCCTTAGAGTCCCACTTTGGTAAATACTAACCATCAACCAGTTAGCAAAATATTTAACCCAGCTAGCAAAATATTTAACCCAGCTAGCAAAATTGACAGTGTCATTCCGATAGTTACTTTTTGTGCTCAGTGAATAATGGAAGGTTGAACGTCACATTTGATAAGGCTGATCTGAAAGAGTTTGCAACAACGGGCCCCCTCCTGCTGAACACCAACTTAGGAAAATTAACACAGCCCCTTGCAACTTCTGTGAAATGGGGGGAAAAAAAACGATTGGGCTCAGGAAAAAATGCAGAGGAAGAGTTGCAGCAGTGGAAAGGGAGAATGCCAGGAGAAGGGCTGGGCACACAGCAAGCGGAGGCAAAGAGCATCACCCAGAAAACCTCCTGTCACAGATGTATTCTTGAGCGACATATATGTGGCCTCCAAAATCCTAAGATGTCAGCCAGCCACTGACCTCTGTGTCAGTGGTCAGAGTCGCGTGTGCACAACTTTCTCTTTCCCTCAGAGGGGCATGGCCCTGTGTGACCGAGACTTTACCACTTTTACTACAAATTTTATTGATATGCTTTTCTCCTGAATGCTCTTGGAACTTATCTCCCACTTTCTGGTACATGTTTGGATGGAACACTTAGGATACTTGTGACTTCCTGATTACCAGGTCTCATTGGCTCAATGTCACCGATGGAGTGGACCAGCATGACTTTAGAAAGTCAAGATTCAGGAGGTCCCTGGGAACTATTAGGAAAGGCAGCAGGGCAAGTCACACAGCCCCAGGGCAGGACGGTGGCTGGGCTGCTGTTGTTGCCATTTAGAGGCAAACTGTTGATCCTCCCTGATGATGGTTTTAGAAAAGAAAGCAGCTGCCAGATGAAAGGCCACATATCAAGAGCCAGAGGCTGTGTTGGTATGTTCTGTTAAAAATATTGCGTCTCATCCAGCAACTGTGATGGGGCCACCATTGTGCTGAGAACAGTAATCTGCCACTGGACTTGAGTGTCCCTGCTTGTCCTTGTTGGGCGTGCCACTCTTTACCTGAGCCATTGCTATTTGGCTTTTCAGCGAGCAACCTGGAGCAATGAGGTAACGGCTCCCTCCGGACGCCATGTCCCTCCATCTAGGAATTTCTCAGCTCTGATGCCAATTCACTGCTCCCGCAGAGCAGGCAAGGTGTGATCAACCAACGTGGTGAATGTTTAAATAAAAACAATTATTACAGTGAAAGACACATTGCTATTCATTT
>NW_017731968.1:502242-542087 GCF_001890085.2 Hipposideros armiger | reverse complement strand
TAGGCCCAGGCTGCCCTGTCCAGTCATCGCCCACAAGCAAAATCAGCCAAAGGAAGAACGCGGGTTGTCCAACGTATGCCATAAATGAAACAGATTGGCCCTGGATGAAACGGATTGGCTAAGGTCTGGACTCCCGACCAGAAAGAAGCCAATCCATTCTCTAAGAGGGATTTGCTAGTTTCTGTTTCTAGATTCGCTTGACTCAAAGGCCCTGGAGTCTGCAGGTAGATGGTGGAGGCCGGGGTGAGGGTGCGAAGCTCAACCTGAAAGTTCACTTAGATTCGGGGCTGGAGCTTCCAAGAGGAGCCGAGGATTGTGCCCAGGAAGCGGCTGTGCCCACGGGAGCGGGAGCACGTGGCCCGGCAAGAGTAGCTGAACTGACCTACCAAGGGGCCCAAGGGAGAAAGTGAGGCTGAAGATTTTCATAACTTTAACTTTCCCAGTCTAGGGCAACCCAGCTGAATTTTCTACACTTTCCTATCATTAAAAGGTAAATTGAGGCCTATTTAAAAATTGTAAGAGTTTCTTTGAGGAAAAAGGCATTTGAGTTGGGCAACACCAAACAGGAAGTGGTTGGGAGCACTCACCCCCAGGAGCTCAGGAGAGACTTTTACAGAGAAAAGGCGGAAGCAAAGCAAGGGCATGATTGGTTGGCAAGAGCTTAATGCCCAGTTGTGACTGGCTGTCCTTCAATTTCATAAACTTGAGACATTTGCAGACTTAGATTTGGGTTTGCTACTTAGGCTGCCAGCACTGAAGCACTGTACGCTAATGGCCTGTTTTAATTATTTTAATGTTATCATGATAGAAATTTTTATGCTTTCAGTTTATTCAACTTACAAGTAAATATTGAGCTCTGACTTCATGCCACGCACTATTCTATATGCTAGAAATAAAGCAATAAATGAATAAAATCTGTGTTATCAGGGCTTATATTCGAATAGGGCAGGAAGGGGAAGCAGATAAACAAATGAACAAGAGAAAAACATATACATGTAGAGAGATTAAATGGTGGTAAGTACAGTGAGACAACAGGAAAAGAAAGTGCTAGCAACTGGATTTGATTGCAGTTTTATAAAGACGGATCAGAGAAAGACTCCCTGATAGAGTGAGGAATTAAGAAGTCTTTAGCAGAGGTATTGAAAGCCATGAGACTGGATGACATAACCCAAAGAGCAGTGTGTATAGATACAGAAAAAAGTTTAAAGTTCTTCTTCTTTACACTGACTTCAAAAGACTGTTCCTTGCAGCCACACAAGCTTGAATTAGAAGAGAAATCATTACTGGAAGTAGCTAAAAATCGCTGATGTCACTTTGTTCCCAATTCTGCATCTCAGATCCCGGCTGCTTCCCTCCCCTCCTTTCATTAGCTCCCCTTTGTGTGAATTAGCTTGATTGAGTTAATGTTTCTTTCAACCAAACATCCTTTATGAAAGAAACTTAATAATAAACTTGGCTTCAAACATAGCACTGTACTTTTTTGGTTTTCTTAAACACTCTGTGTGTCCCTCGGCACTATTAGAATGCAAATGCTGCCATTTGGCTAGGTCCCTAAAACTAGTTTCATGATAATTTAATTTTAATCTCCTTTTAAAAATGACTAAGGCACTGATGACAATAAATCACTCATTACAAATCAATTATTTCNAGCATACACTTCATGCTGTGGAGTCCTTTCCTACTCGACCTACTGGGTTATCTGGTAAATGGGTCATGTGGGTGTGAATGTGCATCAACTGGTCTCTTGCCCTATGGAGAGATACTGACATGCCCCAAACCAGTGGACCCTTAGAAGCTCCACTAATGAGGCACATCCTTGAAGCGTTGCAGGATTTATCTTGCACCTCGAGCATGCATTTATCTCTTTAAGGCATCCATGGTACTTTCTACTTCCTGCTCACTGGGTCCAATTACTTCATGTTATTAGACAAAATAATATAATGTTCAGGATTTGAATATAAGCTATCTCCGGACTTCATTATGACTGAGAGCAGAAGGGTGGACAGGGCTCTGGGGCTGTTCAGTGAAGCTGTACCTTTGGCCCTTTCAGAAGCAAGCTGCTTCTGCTTTCCTTAATGAAAACAGTGGAAGAAAAGTATTTGCTTGATCAAGAGCTGAATACCAGGTGCCAGGGGCTGTTGATTTGCTAGCATACAGATAGTGCATCCAGACACCCAGCTACAATTGATAATATTATCTGATTACGTTTGCGATAATTTCCTGTCATTCTCCCTGGCCCATCTGGTTTTGACTGTGACAACAGATTTAAAATCGGGATGTGGTAGGAAGTGCCACTCTGCATCTTTGAAGCCTTTGACAATGGTACCAATCTCCTCCTTTCCCTGAGGACATGGGATTGCATTTGGTTTATTGTCGATGGAACACGAAAACATACCCAAGAACAATTGCTTGTCCTTTTCTATCATAATAACTTGTATCCCAGGAGTCAGAGGGACATGTGGGCTTCTATCAGTTTCTAAGTTTCTTTACACTAGACAGTGCAGAACCATCTGGCAACACATATTGGTTGTATCATTTCTGGTTGTATAGTGTTCTCCTGGAACAGGCCTTGTACTAACTGTCCATGATTCATATGCTGGGATATAATTCTAGCTATGGACTTGGAAGCTATGAAAGTGAATGGAATAAGTAACACAGAATCTTCCCACTGAAAGACTATTTACCTAAGTTCATACTACCCAATACAAAATGTCCAGCTTTCAATGAAAAATTATAAGCCATGCCAAAAGACTAGAAAAAAAAANCTCACCTAAAAGATGTATTTTTTTATTTGTTCCGCATGACAATGTTGATGTTATTTGGACTCAATAAAAATCCGCTGAAGCCCAGGTTACTAATCAATGTGCAAGTTCTATTGACTCACCGCTTCAAAATCATCACTATTCTAGAGAGTTACAAAGACTCCAAAGGAGCCGGATGGTAGGACCAACATGACAGAGACCATGTCTTAGGTGAGCTTAAAACCTAATACTTGTGAAACTAGGTGACAGCACTGAAGGGCCAGGTTGTGTAGTGCTAATAGTTAGAGTGTGAGACGGGTGAGAGCTGTGTGGCCTGGAGAATACCTGGAAAGCTTCCCAAAGGAGAAGGGACTGATAACCTTTTTCAGAGGGTATTAAAATAACAGCACTGCTCTGATTACGTTTAACATGCCATGTAACAACACTTCTAGTATCTACTCTGCAGAAAGCATCGCGCAACGTCACAGGAAGATACCAGCTTCACAAATGTAAGACATCATCTCTGGCCTCAGAGGATGGCCAGACTCCTGAGAGTAGGAACAACAGTTTAGGCAAAGACTAAGAGCGACTGAACAAGGTGAACGACCATAATGTTTGCTGTGACTAGCCTCAGGTCTCCCTCCTAGAACATTTTTATTACAGGGTTGCTCCCTTTAAAATCTGACTAGTGAGGCTGTTGCTGAGAAAACTATATGGAATTTAAAGAAGGCCAAAGGGAGGGGCCAAATTTGAAGCCTGCTTTTTTCCCCCCCAAAAAAATTGAAAAAAAAATCTAAGTTGCCAAATATAGAGAAAATGTTAAGTGAATTATAATGCATACATACAATGGGATGTCCTGATTTCCTTTATTATACTCTGCCCATCCTACACTAGCATAAAAATATATAGACACAGATACCAGGATTAACACACTCCAACAGGGACAGAAAACCAGACAGGCAACACTTGTGTAAACTAAACAAAATGTATTGATCTTCATGATATAGAAATATAATGGGTAGGCCCTGTCATGATACCTAGCAATATCCTTTAGGGCGATGCACACTTCCTGCCCCCAAGACCTCACCAGCTGTGCTCAAAGGAATGGGTGACAATATCTAGACTGAGGTTGTCCGTCAGAAGCCCTGAAGCCCTACCTCTCACGTCTAGTCTTTATGTGCACAGGACAGAGCGGTCCAGCATCAGCTCAAACCTGGATACCTGTTGAGACCCTCTTTGGGTGAGACACACCACCTGTCCCTCAGAGTTACACAGGCACAGAGCAATATCTGGGTTGTGATGTGACCAAGTTTATTCAGATGTAAGCAAACCCCCACACGGCACTCTCAGCTCTCCAGGTTGCAGCCTGGCACAGCTCTGTCTGAGCACATTTCTGAGCTCAGAACAGCAGGGTCGGAATGGAACAAGATACCTTTACACAGACTTCTCTGGGAATCACTGCATGGGCCATTAACTCAACTCCAGGGCTGCTCTTTGACTAAAAAGCCCATGCAAACCTGTGAGTTCCCTATTACTGTTTTCATGTAAAAATGTGTAGGCGGTGGGGTACAGGTTAGCAATTCTGATTCTGCTACACATGTATTTGGACTTGAATGATTAAGTCAATGAATGGTGGGTGGTGGGAGTCAGGTAATCGAGGAGGAGGCTAGAATGCTCCATGGGGTAATAGATTGCAGCTGGAGATGATATGCACTCATGTTTAGCTTAATATAAAAATGGTTCCACATAGAAACATTTTTAGGTAAGTGTACATAGATGAGTTAGTACACACACATATATTTCCTTGCTCTGTCAGCTGAGAGGACCTAGAAGCAATGATACCTCAGTAAGTGACAAGCCTGCTGACTGCCCTGATCTTGGCTTCTAATGCACTTCCCTAGTAGCAGGAACCAGGGCGCCTTGGAGAAATGCCTCATTCGAGGCCTGTGGCAGGAAATATTCATATACAAGATGTACCTGCAGCATCCTATAGCTCCAGAAAATAAGAAAATTCTTAAGAGAAAAGAACATATTTATACACATTTATAGCAATATGTCAAAGGAACACGGGAACCCACTGAAAGAGTTCCCAATAACCAAAGATGGGACACTTTTCAGCAACAAAATAACGTAGTATTGGAGTATAGCCCAAAGTATAAAGAAAGTATCCGTGAATCCATATTGATATAATTATTGAGTGCATTAGTACATGGGGAAGAACAGACAAATGCCCCATGTAAAAACACTCCCCATGACTTACGTAGATACTCTGTCTTCAAGGTGGGGAGCATAACTTCCCACTCTTTCAGTCAGGCTGTGCATAGTGGCTTCCTTCCCTTCCAAAGAGGTCAATATGGGAAGGGAGAAAAAAACAAAAACAGAATGAAAAATATAACGTCATTCCTTCGGCCAGAGGAGCAAGGCCAACATCAACAGTCATAAATACAGTGACAATACGTACCCTTGATATAATGTGATGAAAACGGTGCTTTACTTCTAGAGCCTCCCTTCCAATTATCCATAACCCCCGTCTTACCATGAAAAAAGATATCAGGCAAATTTCAATAATGGAACATGCTACACAATATCTGACCAGTACTCCTCAAAACTGTCAACTCACCAAAAACAAAACAAGTCTGAAAAAAAGGTCATAGCCAAGAAGAATCAATAAGACATGATAATTAAATGCCATGTGGTATCTAGGATGGGATATTGTGACAGAAAAAGAACATTAGGTACTAAAGAATACATTATGGAATTTAGTTAATATCAATATTGGTTCATGAATTGTAATAAATGCTCCCCATTAATATAAGATGTTACTAATAGGGAAACTAGGTGTGGGTAGATGGGAAACCTCTGTATCATCTTCTCAATTTTCCTAAAATATTTGAAAGTTTTAAAAACTAAAGTCTATTAGAAAACACATACACATATTGATTAATATGAAAGAAATATATAGTGAAAACAGTATAGTGTAGCAGTGCTACAGGGAATTTTTTTTTAAATGTGTGTTTTTGTACTTTTGTTAATGACAAAGAAGGGAAACAGTTCCCAATGAGAAATCATAATGCTAAGAGAGCTATGTGATTTGTTAAGAGTCTTTTTCTGAATCTCTTGTTTCTCATTTTTGGAATTTCTTTTTTTTTTCTTTTTTTTTTGGAGAAATTAGGGAAACAAAAAATTAGGAGAATTCTGCCAATTTTGTCTTTATTTTTAGAGGCTGGATGACTTAACTGGAATTTAGCTGTTTCTAATTGTCTGATAAAACTGCCCTTAAGGGTACCTTTCCAAAAGCAAGTTCACACTTCAGGTAGTTACGGTAACTGGAAAATACTGAAAAGCATTTTGGCCTATCATAATTACATGTCTAATTAAAATGATATGAGATAAAAATAAAAAAAGTAAAATACTTAATTTTCAGCATCAGTTGTATGTTTAAGTAATAGAAAGTAAAAAGAACTGGCTTACGCTGACGTAGGTTTCTAAGAGACACCCAAAACATTTAGAACAGCTTGGGATGTTCTCTGAAAACTTTTATTTGATATTCTACCAATGACAAATATTTTTTTAAGTCTCAGGTTTGTATAATCTATCCTTTAGCTTTCTGTTTAATGCATTTCCTAAGATTTTAAGTCTGGCGGACAGGTTCCATTATATTTAGCTCCCGATGTAAAAGGAAATTCTCTAATTTGAAAGTATGTGTAATGCTTGTTTCAAAACTGGACATCCAAATGTATTTTAATCATTTATTTTCAGATTGATTAGTAGTCTATAGGAGCAGTGAACAAAAGATGGCTAATTATGGAAGATGGAGATAGAAAGGGTGATATTTACACATAAATAGTGTTTCCAAAACTGGAAATCTAGGGAAAGCGCACGGCCTAGGAGAGAGGGCTGAATAGAATGAGGTCTAGTCCTGCCCCCGCTCACTGTGAAATTTATACATTCTGATCATTAAACAATGCACTGGCTATCTCCACTGGAGCAGGTACCTGGACACAGGGGAACACGCCAGCATGGTGACTATTCGATTGTGTTCAGCCTCCTGTATGTTTGAGGGTAGGAGGCAGAGACTTGAATAAATCCTGTTCCTGATTGGAACACGGATATAAACATCCTTTCTTGGTGCAGAAGGGTAAAGAGAATTTGGATTTCAGGATGATTCTGGAGATATCCAGATGGAAAGAGATGAAGTCTGATAGGATCAAAAGAAATCCAACAAGGTGGCCACAGGCTGATGGGGGAAGATGGCTCGGCCCAGCACTGCGGTTGAAGGGAACTCGGCTCTCATGCAGCCACCTGGCAGTAGCCTAGCCTGGGGAGGAGGTGGGCATGCATGTGAAAGCACACTCTCATGCAAAGCCTGGGTCCCCAGAAACCATGCCTCCGTGCTCTCTGCAACCTGCCTTGATGCACAGCAATGTTTTCTGTCGACTTGGCTCTCCAGCGCTATGTACACAGCCACAGCATTACAGCCGCCACTGCAACAAACAGCAGATTTTTAGTCCATCGGGAATCACGCTGTCAACAGTGCAAAGAAGGGAGTTCCACCTGCCTGACAGCAACTGCGGGCACCTGTCAGTGACAGGTCTGCAGGGCCCGGGCTCACCTGGCTGCGCTGGTGAGAGATGGAAGTGTGAATTGTGTCACTGTCCAGTGTAATTCTTTGGAGGTAGAATAACATTTCGGTGGCAGCTACCCCATTTCTTCCCAAACCAGCATATCGCAGTGTTATTCTTAATTTTCTAAAGTAGTGGCACAGATACTGCCTTGACCTGCTGCAGCTTCGCTGACCTTGGGTTGTCACCTCATCATAACCCTGTTCCTAACTAATTATTGGATCCGAAGGCTCAATCAGTCTAGATTGGCTCCAAGGAGTAATAAAAGGAAACATTACACAATTAAAGTGTTTAAATAAATAGTGAAACTGCACAGCTCTCCATGTTGTGCTGGTTTGCTTGTTGATTTTCATCACCTGTGCACATAAAACTTCATGTATAGATTCACACCGGAGAGATCCATTAGGCCTTTGTGTATACAGATCAATTTTTCATCGATATAATACTCCAAGATAACGTGCCGTGATGATGAAAATGCCTCTTGAGCACTTGAAATGTGGCTAGTAAAGCTAAGGAAGGGAATCTTTATTTTCTTTAACACAAATTTAAATTTAAGGAGCCGCACATGGCTATTGGCTACTGCGTTGCACGAGATGGTCTAGGAGATAATAGGAAAAATGATCACCTTGTGTAAACGTGTAATTGAAGAGCCCACCTCGTCTTCCCCACCCAGTTCCCATTGAGATCCTGGCTTACACTTACAGCAAACTTACTACGTGTTGTTTTATGGAAGACTCTCTACTCCATGCTGGGATCTGCTTCCTTTGCTTCTCCTTTCCTACGGAGCAACTGGTGGAAAGGGCAAAAAGTGGACCAAAATACAGGCAGAAGAGGAACAAGCCAACAGCAGGGATGCATGGGAACCATATATGAAAAACATGGGCTTCCCAATAATTGTGAATTGGCTAAGGCACAATCTAAGACACCTCCCTCTCCCCCCCCCCAGCCGAAAAAAGTGCCAAATAAACTAGGTTACTTTAGCCATTTTGAAGCAATTCATTGGATAGCCACTAGGGCCAAATTTTTATCAGATACTAGAAAGGATGGAGAGAGTTAGATGACGATTGATTTTGTTTTGTTCTTTTCCTGCACTTTCACTGCTCCTCCCATAACTTCTCATCTATTGTTATTTGCCATTTTTTTTCTGTTCTCCATTAAATGCTGACAGAGACAGATATGCCAATAATGTCGATATTCTATTTTGATAAGCAATTTTCTTCTCCATGACAGCTAATGTCGACCACTTTAAAATTATGACTCCACATTTTAAATTTACGAGTATGTTTGCATTGTTCTTTGCAGAATTCAAACTGCGGTTTCTGCTTTTAGCATCAGGGCCCTTGCTGATGGATGTAAATGGTGGCTAACAGAATGTGACTCTGGAGGAAAGATTGACAGTCTCCGTCGGTCCTCTGATTTACAGCATATCTCACTCTCCTGACTCAACACGAAGAAAAAGAAACACTTAAGATATTAGCAATGACAACCTGCCATTCATTATCTGGATAAAAATAGTGGGAGGGTGGCTTCATGCCCGAACCATGCTTTGATTATCACAAATTCCTGACCTCCTCTTGGTAAGCATAGATGAGAATTTATAATACGTCTCAAGACCTGTTAAACTTCAGTTGATAAAGAACCCATCACAAGAGATTGAGACCAACTTCGAAACTACAGGCATACCTTATCCAGACTCCATCCTCTATGACTTCATCTGGGAACAGTAATCTAAGCTATGTCCTCTAGAATGCATAAGAATTATTGACACTCCTGCATGTAAGANTACCAGAATCAATATGTGACACAGAGCCTTTCTGTTGTGATCACAAAATACAGTGAATGCTGCTGCCGAGTGCCGTCCCACGGAAAGGCTGAGATCATCAATAAGGGAAGTGGCACATTGAATCTTAGTAACACTGTGTAACAATTTTCAACTTGTTTGGTGCAGTCAGTTGGGTATGAGCTACGGTTGAGAGAAGGTGCCTTAAAGTGTGCCGTAAATCATCCTCCATCATGACAATTCTCCGTGTCACACATCACTTCTGGTATACGTAAGTCATCTGGATATCTGCAGGGTTGCCACTATTCAGATGGCACATTTGTAAAAAATTACTAAAAAGCGTCCCTACCTCCACATACTTTACTGCCATCTGTAGAAAAACTTCCATAATGGTTTGATCTCCTACGGCACACTACCACCATGTTCCAGAAAAGAATGAGATAATGAGCATGCTTGTCTAGGGTGTGTACAATGTGGGTGAGTCACAACTAGATGAGGGGACTTGTGCACACACAACTGTAGAACTCTGCCTGTGCATCCCAGATTTCACTGCATGGCCATGTATGTATTCTTGTAAAAACGTGATCTTACATTGGCCTTGGCGCGTCTGGTTTCAGTGATATAAGACACATTTGATTAGTAGTAGGATTTGGTCTAAAATTTCACATAGTTTTCACTTGTGGAAATATTAGAGACAAACCAAAGGATCAGTAAAATCCCTCTTCTTTTCTATTATGTCAATTCCTGGCATAACACAGCACAGAAGTGACTGATAAATCACTAGTAGGAAGTAGAGATAAACAATAATATCCTTATTTGCTTCCACCTTCCTTCCATAAAGGTCTGTCCCCAGCTCCCGTGGGTACTCCGGAGTGCTCCTAACCACTTCCAGTTTGGCACTGCCCACTTCAAATGGCTTTTTGCTCAAATGAACTCTTAACATTCTAATATGCCTCAGTTTATCTTTTTACATATGTTTGAAATACTTTAAATTAAATAAGCATAAAAATAATAATTGCAAAACACAGTAAAGCTCTGAAATTCTTAACCTGGAGAAATTTTCTAGAAATTTATCTCTCTTCTTTCTTTGTCCACTACAGACACACACACACACACACACACACACACACACACACACACACACACCATCTAATATTAACATTCACAATAAGCAAGGTTTTATTTAGAAGCCTATTAACAAGGAGCATGAATACTGAGGAAAATACCTTTCCTCTAGCAACTGCCATTAATTAATGGCAGCAAGGATGAGTCAGGAATTTTAAAAGGTAAAATAAAAGCGATCTCTGAATAATGAGCAATCATTATATACTGGAGCCTTAAGCAGCACAAAAAAAAGAACAAGTAAACAAAGATTGTCAACAGGAGGCTCAGACAGCAATTTGAATCAGAATAACTAACTCTGTGTGTCCTTTGTAAAAGGGTGAGATGGGTCACTCAAGGCTGAGGGCTGGAGCACTTTTTTCTTTTTATGCTAGATTTGCATAGATGGCCAAGTCTTTGATCAGCCCGTAAGTAGTCAGGTATCAAATGGAATTTCTTACACTTCTTGATGTCTGGGGGCAGCCCACTTATTTACCAAGCTGAAGTTTCACCCTCATACACTAATTAAGTTAGGAACACTTGCAGCATCTCACAACACTGGTCAGACGACTGCCACTTTATTTCTTTGATGAGAAAGAACAAAACAAATTAAGGCAAGTAATTGGTATAAAAATGTCTAAAAAAAANTAGCTGACACCAACACTTAAAGATATTTCATAGGAAGATTTTTAAATGGAATCAACCGGGAGCTTTCTGTACTGTTTGCTTTCACTTTCAACTTTTCAAAGCAGGTAACCAAATGGCAAAGGCCAGGTGTGTGCATGACTCCCCTTCATGAACTCAAGCCCAGCTCTTACAGAGTCGGGTGCCAAATATATACTTTGGCTTAGTGTAAATTTCTTCATCGACCCTTGTAAAAGCCCATCCATATAAAATGATGGTATCACAGGCTGGTATCTGTTGGAAGCCACCTTAGGAGCACATTACCTTTCTACAAGGGAATCCACAGAGAGAATACTGTCACTACAATTCAGAGCTTATAACATCAGTGAAATCAATGTTTGGTTTTGACAAAGCAAGCTGCTTAAATTTTTCAACACCTAATTAACATGCTTGACCAATGACATTTTAATATATTAGTGCATCATTGTGCAAATGATAATGGTATATTAAATGTGTTTGATCAATATTACAGCCATGGGTTATAATCTATTTCAGCTAACAGTAATGGGTATTATTTTAAGTCTTCCCTGCTCTCTACCCACTGCTTCAGGGACTGTAATGTGAAATTTGCTAGATTCCCCAGCTGTCTTTCACAAACACTGCATCAAAGAATCTGACTCAACAAAGAATAAAACTGCAGTATATCATCAAAAATATGTAGGTAAAAACAATGCCAATACTCTTACCCCTAAAAATAGATATTAGGAATAAAGATAAAGCAGAGTATCTGAGGAGGCACGACCTGTGACTTAAGAATACCTTGTCTTTTTAAGGGAGAAGATAGTGCCATGCGCTGAAGAACACCAATGATGGCGGGCAGCTCTATGTGAATAAGGAATCACAGCCCCCTTGGACAGGGAAGTTTCAAATTCCTTATATCTGAGATCCAAAGTCAGTGAAACTTTCAGAATAGACCTGGTGGCACTAAGGACCAATGGCTAAGAAGACATATAGTTGGCATGATACCATCACCATGAGAAGAGAAGCTATGGAGTGACAGCACTTGCCTGCCCTGTAATGAATCAGGGTGTGTGTAAGAGCACAGCGGCTTGGGAGACGCTGAAACAGCGAACATGGAAGCCTGTTTCCGCTCAGGCGCCCAGTGCCAGACTTGCAGCCCCAGCCTCGGCTCATGGCCGGGAGCGCGGTGGGTTGTGGTGGAACATGGATGGCGTGATCATCTGTCCTTGCCTTTGGGAAGGAAGGCCACTTCGGGATGGCCACATGCCCATGACAGGTGAGGCCATATCACTCTGCTGGAAGAACTTGTGAGCAAACACTCTTTCCAGTATTTCCATGTTTCTGCAAAACCACAGCAAAGTGGCAGTTAATTCTGAAGCATGGAGTTTGGGTCACTTTGAGAGGTTCTTCCGACCTCAACAGAGTTCATCAAAGCTGATTTCAGTGGCTCTAGAGGAAACAAGTGGGGCTGTCCTTAACTCAGGCTGAGAACAACAATGTATTCCTGGGGGACTCCCTCCCAATCCAACATGGAGCGCCTACACTATCTGAATTATCCTTAACGAGTCATTTTTGCAAATTTAAATTATAAATCAATATGCTATGCTCCAGTGAGATTTATAAATCTATTTCCTGACCTGGACTCTTAGCCACAGGAGTATTAAGACATGCCATCGTGAATCCCATCTAGACTCTGGGCACACTTCCCTCTTTTGCCCTCCCGTATAGCAGCAACCCAATGTCCCCCGGATAATTAAGATCAATCATCCCAAGCAGCACAGCGACCTCCCTCTCTGCCTATTGGGTCAGCCATATGAGGAGTCCCAAATGGCCAGGAAACACGTTCAACTTTCAATTCAGCAGAACCTGGCTATGTTCTTGGGTAAAATCACTTGTCCTTTGAGCAAAAAGACCTCCAAGCTACTGAAACCAGACTCGCCAGGACAAGGAACAAAATGTCCTCCTGATTTAATAACAAGAGGGGCCATTTCTATTTTCACACACACCCCCATCCACATCTGTGCATTCTGATTATGGGGGATAAAATCAAATATCAGTGTCGTTTTCTAGTCACAGGATGTTGTCAATATCCTCTGGTAGACATTTTTGTGAGATTCAGATATTTTTACACTATGGTCCCCTTTCAAGAGAATATAGCTTTCTCTTACATATCTCTGTTACTAAGTTTTCAGTCTTATTATTTCCAAGTCTTTTCCCGGCCAGCCAAACAATTAACCATTGTTCATAGATCAATGTAAATACTTGCCTGAAGCCATTTCTAATTCCACACAAAATGGACCAAAGTTCTACCCACGGGGGTTCTCTTCATCAATGTCTTACAGGGCCAATGTAAGTCAAACTGTAATTCTCTAGCATTCCAGTTTTAACTGGTACCAGTTACCATGCATATCCTGTGGTTGAACATTATTAGGTTATAAGAGCCTCCTTAAAGGTTTATCTGTGTAGACTGAGGGAAAAGCAGTCTAATANTTTTAACCTTGATATTCAATATCAAATCCAAAGTATAAAACCTCAATTTATTTTTAAATTAAAGAAATTCCCTTTGGTAGCATTCACGTAGCATTATGGGTGAGTATGGTTCATAATGTAAACCTCAGCCTCAATCTCTATGTCAAATGGAGAAGATTAAAGACACAAAAACTGTAACCCAAGGGGACTTAGGTTCTGAATTTAAAGCACTGCTGACATTCACTCCCAGGAGAAGGCTGCTCTCCCCACTCTGCTCTGGTGTCCACATGCTTCTAACTTCCCTTATCCCTTCTCACTGCCACCTCTTTACATGTCACAGCCCCCCCCCATCAGTATTGCTAGGTCTCTGCTTTCTCTTAGGAGCCAGATAGCTAGTTCAAGTGCCTACCAAATGCAGTGGTTCATAATTTAGCCAAACTGTCCCATATCAAACTCATTAACTTCTTCTAGCCCCAAAATAGTGCTCTATTTTTTCCAGTATTGAAAGCTGACAGCCAAACCATGTAGATGGCTGTCAGCATCATCTCTCATGCCCTGCTCGGTATTCATCCACAACTAAGTTCTGAAAGCTCCTTCCTTTTCATTGCTTTTTCCTATCCCTGAGTACACATGACCATCTGCGTACCTGTCCCACTTGTTCGATTCCTTCCATCAGTCCCAAGATACCTGGTGCTCATTTATTGCAAATATACGCCCATGTGTGGACCGTGCTTTTTCCAAGAATCACCTGTCACCTTTCCTCTAGCCTCCAAACATGTGTGATTCCACCACACAAACAAAACTGATGCCCTCACTTTCTGTCTCAGATTATAGTAGCTGGAATGTGTAGCTGGTTCTCTTACTGCATAGGGAGCTTTCAAGAATCGTATTTAGTTTCTTCCCCCAACCCCTAATATATAACTTAATACAAGGCAAGTGCTTTTTAAGCATTGGTTATAATGAGTTTAATTTAATTGAATAGTCAGCAATTTGAGTTCTAAATAAGAGGAACAACAAATGAGTCTGCATTCAAAATTCTATATAAATATTTTTGGCTTTATTTTTGCATCTGATTGCACTAGCCTAACTGCTAAGTCTTTTAAGTTAAATATTCAGACAGGTTGGCCATGGATATGGGTTACTATGGTAACATGATCCTGCCAATATCTAGCTCTCCTAAAAGTTTGAGTTTTCTGAATTTAAGAACCCTGAAATAAGCATAACCTTTACACTTTAGGTGCAGCTATATAATTTGAAAGTTATGCCTTAAGGGGAAAAATAAAGATAAATTCAGATATCTTAGAAATACAAGTTCTTAAAATAATATTCATGGAAGAAGAACAGCATTCTATGTAGGATGATTAAGGCCCATTATCTGAAATAGTATCTGACCCTACTGATTATATGTAAATACTTTGAAAATACATCTGTAAGTTTTTCTGAACATTTCTCATTTGGAAGGTGCTAAACAATGCCAAATCATTATCACTAATAAGATCTGAGATTTGTACACCTAGTGTGTTACATCACATCAAAATTATACACTATCAAAATTCATCTTCCATTTAATATTATCTAGCATCCAAGAATTGTGCTTGCATATAAATAATTACTAAATCATAATAACTTTTGTGGTTTACCATACTTATAAACCTCATTTGAGATAAGCTATTACTCAATAAAAAAATAAAGACCTCTCCAAATTGAGAAATCTATCATAAATTTCAAAGGTTTTTATTGAACATAGTTAGATCTGATTACTCCTATTTAAATAAAGTTGTTTATTTTCTAAAATACTTCATGTTTACCTTCCTTTAAATAAAAGTTTCATAGTTAACTGATTTATAAAGTTTTATGTCCAAATGAGTGCATAGGGTATAGCGAACAAGTGTAAGGACTACTTGCATTTTAAAGGAAACATGGTGAGTTATGAAAAATTTAATTAATGAATGATTTATATATCTCTGTAACTATGTCTTTTATAAGGTAATTTACTCAAATATAATTCTCATGAATGCTTTATTTCAAGGCAACTATTTTTATAATTTCTCAGTTACAAACAGATTTATATTGTTGTATGATAGCAATGCCTCCAGATAACAAGATAAAGAACCAGCAAGCTATTTGAATATTGTGCTTGAGAGGATAAGGATATGGATATTCATAAACATGCAAAAATTTGTAATTTTTTTTCTTAAATTTTAGTATTGCTTAGATATTTTGGCATCATGTTAACATGATGTATCATAAGAACTCAATGTATCTTAAAAATGAAACAGATTTTTCCCTTAATGACTCATATAGAGTTATTAAGTAAATTAGAATATAAACTCACGACATAAATATTTTTCTTTGCCTTCATCCATTCTAATGAGAGAATGGGAGGTCACAGATTGTTTTATGTGTCTCATTCCATGATGACTTTAGTCGTGAGCTGTTTCAAAGGCAGGAAACAGTAGCAATTGCCTATACCAATCTGTATTTGATTGGACCAGTGCTCATTTTTTTTCCTAAGTAGTTGTTACAGCAAATAGCAATCCATGGCAATACATGGCAATTTGTGAAGAAAGCCAGGAAATTGTATAACCTAAGGCAAACAATGGTTTTGTGTCATCTGTTGACCAGTTAGACAGCAAAGGAAAATTAACTGTCCCATCTACATTACAGAGTTACTCAGCGTCTTCCCTAAGGACAATCACTTCACTGGAATGCTAGAGGAACTGCCTCCAAATTGTTTTCATACAAATTATACTACTGATTCAAATGAATTCTCACAGTTCTTGCTTGAAAAAGATAAAGAAAACACACTTCATGATAACAGATGATTCAGAACTGATTGAGTAGTCACTGACTACCAAAGGCTTATGCTTCATTCTTGCAAAACTACATTTGAATAAATCCCACTCTCCCCAAATCTGTGTGTCTTCCCCTATCAGGATCATTAAAATAATGTGTGCCACTACCGTCTATATCTGTATCTATATCTTTATATCTACAGCTATCTATACCTACATGTCTATCTGCATCTAAATATATATCTATCGACATACACACACATGCATACACATATATATTCATTTAAAAATACATAAATATAGGGTTTGAAATACATAAAACCTGAAGGTACATTTAATAAACCTTGTCAATAACTTCTCATGGAGAATAGCTTATGAAATATCAATTCATTGTTATAAAGGTTTATAAAATAATAAAATGAAGACTTTTAAAAGTATTATAAAGTCTTTTCAAATCCATGCGTAATTTAAGAGCTGACATTAACAATCCATACAACTAGAAATCACAGTCTCTCAATAGGCCCAAGCTGGAAAATATTCATAAAGAAAGGGTTTATTTAATAGCTGTGGCTGTGGCTAAAGAGCAAAACTAAGATAAGACTCCAACTCAGGGCTGATCTTGTCAAAATTAAACAGACCAATAAGAGNTTACATAGGTTTCAGGTGTACAATTCTGTAATGCATCATCTATATATCACATTGTGTGCTCACCACCCAGAGTCAGTTCTCCTTCCATCACCATATATTTGACCCCCTTTACCCTCTTCTACCATCTCCTTCTCTCCCCTTACCCCCTGTATCTGCTAAACTATTCTCTGTGTCTATGAGTATTTCTTTGTTTGTCTTGTTCCTTTGTTGCTTTCAGTTGTATATCCCACATACTGTGAAATCATATGGTTTTTTACTTTTTCTGACTGACTTATTTCGCTTAGCATAATAATCTCAAAACCCATCCATGTTGTCACAAATGGCAGTATTTAATCTTTTCTAAGAGCATATTTCAAATATGTGCAATTCTAAACATAATATTTATAAGCACTACAATGTAAGATTCTTACCACATCTGTTATAATACGCGATGTCATGACTATGACATTGGGTATTTTAAAAAGCACACTCACCTTGCTAAAAATTCTATGATGGGAGGAGAATATCTTCCCCATGGCGATGGACTCAACTGTGTACCCTAATATTGATATGTTGAATGCCTAACCCCCAATGTGACTGTATTTAGTGATGGAACTGTTAGGAGGTCATTAAGGTTGGATGAGGTCATAAAGGTGGGGCCTTCAGCCAACAGAACTGGTGATGTCCTTAGAAGACAAAAACAGAGAGAACACAGACCACCTACCAGTTGGAAGAGCGCCTTCTCCAGAGCCCACCCATGCTGGCACCCTGGTCCCAGACTTCCAACCTCCAGGACTCTATCAACCAGCGCAATATTCTGTAAAATGAAGCTACATATTTCTCATAAGACTAAGATAAAACATGTCCTATTTCCTCAGTATACATGTATATGAGTGAATAGTTAAATATAGTTATATAGCGTATAGTGTTAGTAGCGAGTCAGATGGGGTTATCCTTCTAGAACCAGATTGATAAAATGTATTCAACATAAAGGCAGAGATTGTTAACTGAAATAGAGTCTATAAGTATCAGTGTCTGGCATTAAAAATTGAACAAATTAAGTATATGTAGCACCAACCTCCAACAGAGTACAAAAATCAGCATTCAATATTGAGTATAAAAATTACTCGGTCCGTGAAAATGAGGCACATCATCTTGTTAGTGTATGTGATAGTGGAAGTTGTGCATCTATCTATAATGTTTGTAAATCTAAACAGCTAGAAAACTCAAAACATTCATCTGGCAAGAATGACCACCACACTGCATTTCTGAAGCTGATGTTGAACAATATTATATGTCAACTATANGAAGTAACACAGGCAGGGGTGTTTAAACAACAGAGATTTATCTCCTCATAATTCTGGAGGCTGAGTAATCCAAGATCAAGGTGCTGACAGATTTGGTTTCTGGTAAGAGCTTTCTTCCTCGCTTGTAGATATCCATCCTCATCACTTAGTTTACCTTAACTATTTCTTTGTAGCCCTATCTCCAAATATAGTCACACTGAGGGTTAGAGTGGAAACACATGAATTGGAGGGGCGGCCAAGTTCAGTCCCTAACCTACTACCATAACAAAATGCCACTTACAGGGCGGCTTAAACAACAGAACTTATTTTCTCACAGTTCTGAAGGCTGGAATGTTAAGATCAAGGCGTTGGCAGGTTTGGCTTCTCCTGAGACTTCCTCTGCCCTCTGGTAGAAGGCCACCTTCTTACTGTGTTCTGACATGGGCATTCCTCTGTGTGCTTGCATCTCTGATGTCCCTGTGTGTCCAAATTTCCTCTTTTTATAAAGACACCAGTCAGATTGGATTAGGGTCCACCCTAACAGAATCCTTTTAAATTAATCAGCCCTTTAAAGGCCCTGTCTCCCAATATAACATTCTGAGGTACTAGGGTTATGGTTTAAACACATAAATTATGGTGATACACAATTCAGCCCATAAATATTACATAAGGAAAAAGGTGTCAATTCTCCAAAACAACATAGCAATCCCAAACATGTATGGACCTAACAACACAGCTTCAAAATAAATGTGGCAAAAAATTATAGAACTGAAGGGATGAGTTTGGTTCTTTATGACCTAAAATAACATATTTCTATTTTTTTCTAATATACAAAGTAAAAGATTGTGTCCTGATATCAGGGAATGTTGGCATAACACATTAACACCTAAAAGCACACTGCAATTACATTTCTGATGTTAATGGTATACATAATTTACATATGCACTGACTCTGGACTCTTGAACCAAAGGAGGGTCCTCTCCTCAGCTTTTCTAAATAACCTCAACTCCTTGTCCCAGCAAAACAATACCTCCAAATCTGAACACAGTTTGTTACTATTATAATCAATAACATCTCCACCTCATCATTCTCTATCCCCTAATCCTGATCTATTCTTAATTGATTAGACTTCTCCCAGGTGAACTACTGCTATTTCTTTATTTTTACTTTCCTACTCTAGAATTTATACTTCATGAGAATAGAGACTTGGTCTGTTTCATTTACTGTTGTATGTGAGGCTAGACTAGAGTCTGGAATATAATAAGCACACAAATAAATTGACTGGTTGAATAAATGAATCATGAACATTCTACATTGTTTTGGGATATGCATATGTAATTGCGTTTTTTCTTTTTATGTCTTATAAAGATAAATGTTCTATCTGTAAATCCATTACTCAATTATGCTACAAGAGATTTTTTAAAAATCACAGTCAGATTTGGACACCTAGGAAATATGTGACCAAGACTAAGAGAATACTGAACCTCCCCCACATACCCACAAAATCACTTCCTTGTTTGTGCTTGAACTTTCTTTAGCGCGGGAAGAGAATCTTTTTATAATGTGAGAATTCTTACAAAGAGAATGCATGTGAATGAGATAGCACATTGTCAAATCCTCACTGATGACTTCTATGCCTTTTTGAGAGCAGATTTTGGCACTGAATTTGATGAAGTGGGATGAATATGGAAAATGAAAGCCACAGTGCCAAAGATGAGGACCTAGGACAGGCTTTTGGTATGACTGCAAGGAGAACTGGTTCCAGCATGCAAAATAGCTGCCTCAGAATGTACGCCTTAGTCCTAATTTTGCTTAGAGTACAAAGTTCTAAGTTCCCTCTAGCTACTTAAGTAAAAATTAAATGCGCTCAACATTATTCAATTATTCACCTCAATTGCAACACAGACCACATGCTGCATACTATAACTGAGCAGTTATTAAACATTTACAGCTGCTAAGCACTGTATCAGACTTTGGCATTCAGAAATAACTACACTCCTGGCCTCAAGAAATTAAAGTCCAGTGGTAGTAGATACAGGCACAACTATAATGTTATTGTTTTAATTGAAGTATGACTGTATATAGGACAAATTATAATGCTCTTATATAGAGATTAAATGGGACTATGCAAGAATGCATAATTAATTATACCTAATAGAACAGAGAAAACTCACCTCAACCAAAAAAAAAAAATCACTAAGCTCAGACTTGAAAGCATTGCAAGTTTGCCAGAACATAAAGCCATAGAAGAACAGAGGGAACTATGTAACTGAACAAGTTTCTCATTTTATACTTACATGGGGAAATGCATATTTATACTGAAACCCAACAAAATGTTTTTAAGTTTCCATTTTATTTTTACTTTCTGTAGATGCAAATATTGTTTTGCACTTGGCATTTCTTGTTATTGACTGTCTATATTATTGATATCAAAATTTTATTGTGTCTTTTAAACACTTTATAGAAAGTAATGTGATAGCAATAAATAAGCTTTTATATGTTATTTCAGGCTCTGTGTTTGTTAGTGTTACACCTAGAGATTTTTCTCAGCCATATAAGTTACAGAAATAATACCTGTTTGTTAAAATTTTAAAAATCAGATGAGCCTAAAGTATAATTAATGGTTTCCTCACTGCCCTCTCCAATTCACTTTCTTGTGTCAAACACTGAAAATTAATAAGTAATATATCCTTACTTTCCCTATACAAACATGTTAAGCAAATGTAAATATACAAGATGCTTTCTAGTTTCTAATTTTGTTCTACTAGTGTATTATCATATCATGCATACAACTGTGTAACTTTCAATTTACATATTATGTCATGAATTATTCCACAATATTTCAGCAAAATTCAGCCATTTATTTAAGAAATATTGAGGACCTAACACATGCCAGACTTTGTGATAAGCACAGGTGACAGAGTGTGGGAACGGGCAGTTACTGGATCAGGATCTAGATCTGTCATGCTGGATCTAGAAGGAAAACAACTGTGCATTTTCAGAGTTCTGAACAATCAAATAAACAAACAAAAAGAAACCACTAGTTCTTAGTGAAAATAAATGCTGAGTAGTAAAGCCAGAGGTAAAACAGGAACCACATTTCACAGTGTTTTCATTCACTAAAGAGTTCAAAAAGTTATTTATTGAGCATCTACTATCTACCAGAAAAAAAAGGGTTCCTGCTGTTAGGGAAGAGCCAGAAGAAAATTAGCATGTATGTACTTTATTAGCCAGGAATGAATGCAGGAGAGAAAATTAGAGCCGGTAAGGATACAGGAAAAGCCAGGAGAAAGATGGGAGGGGTCGTTATTTTGCATAGGGTGGGTGAGTGAGGTCCTTGGTCACAGGGGATGTTTAAGTAAACAGTAAAGGAACAAGTCATGAGGATGCCTGTACAAAGCTATTCCAAAGGACAGGAACGGTCAGTGCAAAAGACGTGAAGCCCAAGGCGCTGGGCATATTCGTGGGAGCAAAACGGACGCTGCCAATAGAGCAAAGATGGAGGAGCAGGATGAGGTGACGGCCACAGTGAGATGGGGAACCCCTGGGGGCTGTGACCATCGCGCACTCTGGCTGTTGGCGGAGCACAAGCATTGCAGGGCGAGTGAAGAAGCTGGAAGACCACTCGGAAGTGTGAGAGAGAGCGCAGGCACTGGATGCTGTTGCCCGGACCAGACTGCTACCAAGATGGCAAGCTCAGACCGCCGGCATTTATGCTAAAGATAGTTGGAAGAACCTGGAAGTGATTTTATGTGAAAATCTTCATGAAAACTCTGATGGCAAGAGAACAAGCATGAATTTGAATATAAGGAGACCAGTTAGGGATTAATTACATAAATTTGGAAATTTTCTGTTTTCCTCCTTCCACAACAGCCTACTAGGATAGGAAGAAAATCCATTCATATTCATGACAGAGGTTAAGCAGATGCATGTGTTGGGAAAAGAGAGAGCTGAAGGGGGCAAGGATGGAACAGGAAACTTGCCAAGCAATCTAGACAACTGATAGAGGCTATAATCCCATGAGTCTATGGGATTTTATATCATAAAAAAGAATCCACTGTACCATAGTGCCAAACCCATGCACATTAAGAAAGCTTTTTTAAAAATCAAATTATTTTAATATAGAAATTGTATTTATGGATTAAAATGGCATGATTCAGCTTGGTAAATTTGTTACAATGTAAGAATTTGTAGTGTGTTGAAATTATTTGCTGAAATACCAGTTCATTCATTTTTAACCCATCACTGTCATACAGCTCTATTCACTATAATTATCTGCAATTGGTGCCTTAGTTATTTGAAAGACTGGACTTTGCTAATTGGCTCTTTTTTTAATGTTCTGATCCTGTCTGATCCTTGCTTCCTCCTCACCCAGGCTCCATGTCTCTTGCTTTTTATTTGTGTTGACCTCTGACATATCAATTTTCTGTTTGCTTTTTAAATCCTAGCTAATTAGAGGATTTCAAATTCTTCATGATAAAGAAGTTCTTGTACAGAGCATGTAATTAGAATATCTGATGACAAGAACTGGGATCTTAGCACCCCAGGGTTAAGAGATCACACCTCCAGGCAGCGTCTTCCCCACAGGATGTTTTGTGTTCCAGCAATTAACCTCCTGTTCAGAACACAGCCGGCTTTTCATCTCCTAACATCCTGTAGCTGAGATGATTTCAAAGTCTGCCCTCTTACTGCATTTTATCAGATGTGCTGAACCCTCAGGTCAAAGCGAAAGGCCCAGAGAGAAAGTCTCATCATCGCGTGGAAACGATCAAGTTCCTTTTAGTAGAAATGTATCACTGAAAACTCTGCAAATTGCCTTTTGCCCTGCATAAAACTGCCCCACTTATGTCTCATTATAATGTTACAGCCATGTCATCAGGGCATTAGAGTCCTTGCTGCATGTTTGTACTTGTGTGTGCACACTTAAACACACCTGTGCATGCTTCCTATGGAGTCACAGAACTCTTGGAATGAGAGTTAATATCCGAGTAGGCAATGAGCTAGGACAGAGGATTTAGGAAGTTTCTACGGCCACAAAATTGTGGCAGGGTATTTTCATCTCTCCTTCATTCTATGTATACTTAACAGTTTATATATACCATGTATACATTGTATGTATACTTAACTCTGTGATAGGCATTGTAATTTGTGTTGTGGATACAAATATGATAAACCATGAGCTACCCCTGCCAGATATAGAGAACAGACGAGAGACAGACTGGAGTGTCAGTACCACCAGATGTGGTATTACCCAAGTGACTGTACATAAACACTTAGTGCTAACAGAGAAGAAACATTTACATCTGCCTGAAGACCCAGCAAAGACTTCATAGAAAAGAAAACATCTGTCCTAAGATTGGATGACTTTCTGAGCAGACCAATGTGCAGGAGTGAAGGTGTGTGTGTGTGGCGGGGTGAAAGCAGTTGTGAGAGGGGATTCCAAATACGTGGAAATGCAGAGCCAGGAGGAGCTTGTTCACACCCAACTTAATGACCAGACTGACAGCAGTGAGAAAAGATGAAAATGGACATCTAGGATGATTCCTAGTTAATGAGTCAAAAATATGTGGCTCCTCCTCTAAGGCGATACCCTTGCAAAAATCTTGGCACTGATGCCAAAAAAGATACTTCAAATTTTATCTGATGGGTGATGGAGAGACACTGGAACATGTGTGATTAGATGGGTGTTGTTGACATTATTTTGCTAGCAGTCGCAAGGCTAAACTAGAAGGGCTGGCTCTACAGGCAGGGGAACCAGTAAGATGACAACTGAGACAGTTCAGAAACGGGAGGTGAGAACGTGAAATTGGATGACGGCAGTGGAAAAGTGGAGGTGGCAAAATACACAAGAGATATTTAGGTGGGAGACATTAAGACACTTGGTGACTGAATAAATGTAACTGGTTTAGTCCCCGTTTTCTGACATGGGAGAGCGTACAAATGAGGGACATCTATGGTGCAGAGGCTTGAAAAGACCCTATCACTGATGATTGCTTGACCTTGAGCATGTGACATGACTCCTTGAAACTCACTTCTACATGGAGGTAATACAAGCACCTGCTTCATAAGGATGCTGTGAGAATCTAATGATTTAAGATATACAAGTTAATTAAACTGCACTAAATAAATATTATGTAGTATTATTTCATAGACATCTTAAATTTATCATGACTTTGAGGCAATCAAGTTGGAATGTCTATTACTAGATAAATAATAGAATGTAGAGAATGTATACTTTTCAGCACAGAGGCAATAGAGTAAGCTCACAGTCAAATCTAGAAATTTCCAGAATGAAAATGCCACAGGTGAGCATGGAATTTTGGAAGAGGCCAACTTTCAGGGGCAGAACAGAACAAGTAAGGGCCACAAAAAGGGTAAGGTGAACTTGATTCTAGGAACAAACTGAGTGCAGAAACCAGGCAACATAAGACAGAGCCAGTAGACTGAAGCTAAGGGCCTCTGAGAGGCTCCTGAGAAGAGGACATCCAACCTCGTTTCAATGGGCGGGCTGACGTTCACCTGTGTTTCCATTGTAATGCACTAAATATTATAATGCACATGCTTGTTTCACAAGTCTGTCTTCCATTTTAAAAAAATGACCATCTTCTGTATCAATTATCTATTGATCATCACAAATCACCCCCACATTTAGTAACTAAAAACAAAAAACATTTGCTCACACGTAATGTGTGTTCCATTTTAGGATGGGCTCAGGTGAGCAGTTCTTCCACTAGTCTCTCCTGGAATGGCTCAGAGTGGCCATGTGCACACCTGTGTGTGTGTGTGTGTGTGTGTGTAAGATCAACTCTCTCAGCAAACTTCAAGCATACAATAGCCTTGTTCACTGTACTCACACTGCTATACATTAGATCTCCAGAACTTATTCAACTTACACAAAGGAAACTCTGTAACCTTGACCATTATCTTCCCACTCCATCCACCCTGCAGCCCTTGGCAACACCATTTTATTCTCTGATTCTATGAGTTTGACTATCTTAGATTCCACAGATGAATGAGGTCATGTAGTGTATGTCTGTGCTTGGCTTATTTCACTTAGCTTAACATTCTCCAGGTTCTCCCAAGTGGGTGCAAATGTCAGGGTTTTCTTTGTTAGACTGAATTCCATTGTACAAGGTATGATCAAACAATATTGTGAATGTTTAAATAAAACAAAATGTAGTACAGAAAAAGACATGTTTCTATTAATCTTCCTCAAAATACCCCCCCCCCATTTCCAACACACTCGTCCCATCATTCTTGCCACTTTCTGAAGCAGCTCTGGAAGTCCTCTTTCATGAGTGTCTTTAGTTGTGCCATCCTGGCTGCCTCAATGTTCTGAATCATTTTGACTTTGGGGAAGAGCCAGAAGTAGCACGGTGCCAGATCCGGTGAATAAGGTGGATGAGGACACACCGTAATGTTTTTATTTGACAGAAATTGCTGTACCAGAAACAATGTGTGACACGGAGCGTTGTCATGATGGAGGATGATTTACGGCACACTTTAAAACACACCTTCTCTCCCTAACAAGACCACTGCATTGTATTTCTGAAGCTGATGAATAACATTGTATGTCAGCTATAATTATATATACATATAGTCACGGGACGTGGAGTAGAGAGTGGGAATGGAGTCAATGGAATTGTAATAGATAAGCATGATATCGGGGGGTGGGAGGGCATTGGATGGGTGGATAGGGGTTGTCACTTGGAGGGGTGAAAAGGATAGCTACTGCATGGTTCTGTACACCTGAAACTAATAATAAAAAATAAATAAATACATAAATAAAAACACCTTCTCTCAACCATAGCTCACACCCGACTGACTGCTCTGAACAAGTTGAAACTTGTCACACACTGTTACTAAGGTTCATTGTGTAGCTTCCTGTATTGAAGATCCTGCCTTTCCATTGGCTGGCACTCGGCAGCAGCATTCACTGTATGTTTTGATCACAACAGAATGGCTCCGTGTCACACATCACTTCTGGTATGGCAATTTCTGTCAAATAAAAACATTACGTGGAGTACAGTGTGGGAGTGGAGTTAAGGGAATTGTAATAGACATGTATGATATCGGGGGAGTGGGGCAGTGGATTGGGGGTGGAGGGTTGTCACTTTGAGGGGTAAAAAGTCTAACTATCACACTGTGTTGTACAGCTGAAACTAATTTAAAAAAATGTTTATTTCACAATAAAATATTTTAAAAAAGGAAAAAAGAAACCATTACGGTGTGTCTTCATCCTCCTAATTCACCGGATCTGGCACCGTGTGACTTCTGGCTCTTCCCCAAAGTCAAAATCACCATGAAAGGTAAATGTTTTGAATCAATTGAGGACATCGAGGCAGCCATGACAGTGCAACTAAAGATACTCACGAAAGAGGACTTCCAGAACTGCTTCAGAAAGTGGCAAGAACGATGGGATAAGTGTGTTTACAGCAAGAGGGTGTATTTTGAGGAGGGTTAATGGCAATGTGTCTTTTACTGTAATATATATATATATATATATATATATATATATATATATATATATATACACACACACACACACACACACACACATATATGTAGATATATATTTTTTTATTTAAACATTCACCGTATTTTTTTATCACACCTTATTCATATGCTTCAGTCATGTAGCACTCGGCTGGGGCTCTAATGTCTTAAGGTGGCTTCACTTGAACTGCCGGCAGTCGAGGCTGGTTGTGGTTTCAGCCACGTGTTTGCAAAAGGCTGTTGCCGCCCTCATCAGCGGCAGGGTCTGATCCTACCAGCGGGAAATGGAAGCCAAAGCCTCCCGAGGCCCAGGCTCAGAACCCCCACATCATTTTTTCTATCTTTTGCTCATTAAAGAAAGTCACAAGGTAGAGTACAAGGGCTGGGAAATAGACACTGCCTCTCTGTGAGACAAGCTGTAAAACATCCTTGGCCATTTTCCACCTACCACAACTCCTTGGGGCAAAAGCCACGTGGTTTGGCATTCCCAATTCCCGATACACTATTTTTCTTAAAGCAATAGTGAGTAAAGGAAGTTTCTATGGCTCAGTGGGGTATACCTCCTTTACAAAAACCTGAGGTTAAGAGTTCAAAGAAGAAAAAAAAACCTTCTGCAATAAGACAGAACAAGATTTACTATGATTGACAAGAAAAAGCGGGTCTCTGCGGGAGGAAGGAAGCTGTGCCTCAAAACCACGACTTTCCTCTCGAATTCGGCCAAACCCCCAAGAGCTTACTTTTACTGCTGCCAGCACCATACACGTGGCTCCCCTTAAAACTATGAGCCAGAGCCTTTTCTTGATACTCCAAATCATCTTAGACGAAACAACTCTGAAACAAACAGGACTTGACTGTGACAGTGGAGGCCAAGAGTAACATAAGTATAAACGCGGCTTGCCCCCAAAGGTCTCAGACCCCATTCCATTACCTTATCCACCCCTCACGCTTCCACCCTGACTCTGTAGGAGCCATCAATGCAGATCACAGCTGTCCAAGCTCAGGAAAGATGCCCTGAAGGAACTTCTTCCCCCATCTCCTTCAGAATTCCCCTCCCTGCCTGAGGCTCTAGCTCCAGGACTGGATCAGGGAGACTCCACGCCCTTTACCTGTGGTCACAGCTAGACCCATAAGTGGAGAGAAGTAATCACATCGCCCATGAATGATGTAACGCCAGGAGTACAGCAGTGAAGGTGAGGGGGCTTTTTCCACACAGGACTTAAAATTAACAAATGTAAAAAGTAGAGTGATATACCACCATTTCTTTTCATTCACAGAGAGAGACTTTTCCTGATGTGTCTGAACAAGGACAAGGTTCCTTAAGTTACTTAACATATGTTCATTGAAGACACTTACTTCTTCACACCTATGCAGCACAATTTTCTGGACGTTTTATATGACATTATGTATTTTTGCATTCATAAATTTCACTTTCTCATAGCACTAAGGTAACTCCTGGCTTCACTGAATCAGTGTTAGGGAAGATTCAAAGCATTACACAAATGATCGTTTAGCTCCCCAAATATCCCTAAGACCATATTATTGACAAATGATGGGGATACTAAATAAACCTGGCTCTACTATACAGTAAGTAAATCTGAAACACATCCCCCACTTTTCCCCTTAGTTTGTCAGTGCTAGCCACAGTGTCACATCAGTCTGCAGTTGTACAATGTCAATTGCATTCTCAAAGCTAGAGGAGATTTGCATACTATAAAAGAAAAGGATGAACACAGGACATATAGCTGCATATATCAAAATATTTCCCCTTAATCTCTTATGAGGCTAGAGTGGAGCCAAGGTTCCAGGAATACAGTAGAACAAGGATCTTCAAATAGGGAAACTTGAATTTAAGGGAATTCTTTATTTCAAAAAGAAAACTCCCCAAGGGAAACAAAAATAGATATAAGTTTGAATTTTTGAAGGCGCAAATAAGAAAATACCAGAAATATACTTTCATATACGAAATGGAAATAAATGAAATTTTTCATATGGAAAGCATCAAAGCATATTTGTAAGCATATTTGGTAAGTAGTATTTGCATAGACATTTCAAATGGCTGATTCCCTATTAAAAAATGTTTTGATTAGATTTTCAAACTTTGCAGGCTAAAGGGGTACATCATTCCACAGTAGAGCTGTTTAGCTTGAACTCGGTAATGTGGTTAGTCACAGCCAACACCCACTATCTCCTTCATGTAACAATACAATTGGATGCTGTTAGATCCATCACCCAGGTCAGAATAGAGGTGACTGCTCTGAGCTCTAATGTTCACGCTAGATATTCGGTTCCATAACTCTTTCAGAGTGGCCACCTCACAGTGAATGGTTCTTACATGAATTGAAAATAAAAAGCTAAGTCATTTTTTTTCATTGGAAATATGCTATATCAGCAGGAAGAGTTAATGCCAGGAGCAACCCAAACCCGCAGATGCTACTCCGTGCAAGTGCGTGAAACTTCAGAGATTCATAAGATGAGACGATCATTTTGGACCCCAAAGACCCATTGTCAATACGCTGTTCCCACCAGCCTGATCCCAAATGTTTGGAGTCGTTCTTCAGTGCTGGTTATGAATAACCCTTGGTCAGAACAGTAAACGGGGCTCCGAGTTTCCCACATGCTTGCTTCCTTCTTGTCATAAATGCCTCCAGAATCCCATCCAAGGGCATTTTGAGGCTCCTCAAGGTAATGCCTAACAGACGGAGCCACCCCCACATTATCATAATCCAGGTGTTTCATCATCTGCTGCAACAAAATGTACCTTTCACCTCAGGACTCTGCTAGCTCACCTGATGAACTGACTTAACCAAAGCATTCATAGTTGATTTGTGATTAACTTGTCATTGCTGCCAGTTACCATGTTCACGCTCACTAGCGACGTATTGGCTGAACCCACTGAATGAGCAACCTGAGACTTGCACGGGCCGCCAGATACCTGGGGGGAAAGCGACCTGGGAAGCAGGCAGAAGTCTGGTTTCCATGAAACTCACACGGACTTCGTGGCTGCCTAGCCTGTGTGAGTTTACAAAATGCCTAGCCCTGGAATGTCTCCCTGAAAGCAAGAGCTCACCCAGCGGCATCGCAAGCCACCAGCACTCGCCTGCTTGGCTCGTGTCTTCAACTTGAAATTCAGCAGAGAAGGAAACAGATGCCCGTAGGTTTTTGAATGTCCTGATGGGAATTATCTAGTGGTAGCCTCTTAAAAGGGGGGAGAGGGCTGGGTGGAGGCAATTGAAGTGTAAATTATAGGTAAAAATGGTAATAGAAAGAGAAGCTTTATTTTAGATTTCATAACAATGCACTGTGCAGTTATGAATTTTCACGGGAAAGCAGACGCTTCCCATTACCTGCTGCTCCTGGAGGGTGGACGGAGCAAAGATGATTGCTTTATCATCACCCTCCCGGGAATTCGCCAGATGTTAGCGACAGCGCGGCAGAAACGGGCCTGCTTGGACTGATGCCACAGAATTAATAAGAAGCAGCAAATGGATGGACTCGGAAGAAATGACCTCAGCTTTCCTCAGGACTGTAAAAGTGTAGCTGTCCATCACCTGCTGCTTGTTTTATTCCCTTTACAAACCTTCCAGGTATTTTTTAAAAAAACAATGATATGCAGAATATAAAAAGTACTTTTCCCAAAGTCTGATCATTTCATGAAGTATCATACGGATGGCATCTCTGTTAGCCATTTATATTTTTGCTATACCGAAATACATTATCAGAAGTCAGTGAAATTTTTCTATCAAGGGCAGGTGATAAATATTTCAGTTTTTGTATGCTATATGGTCTTTGTCACAATTACTCGTCTGTCCTTCTAGTGCAAAAGTGGCATGGACAGCATGTAAACAAATGAGTGTGGCTGTGTTGCAATAAAATGTTATTTACGAAAATAGGCAGTAAGCTGGAGTTGGTCCGTAAGCCATAGTTTGCTGACCCGCCCTCTCCTATGTTTTTATGTATTTTCCTTCCGCTCACGAGATGCCATATTGTTCTGCACATTGGCGGTACTCAATATTTGCTGTAGATTGGTTAACAAAATGAATGACTTTTAAAACAAATTATTGAGAAGTTGATGATAAATGTTAATACATTTCTGCAAAGTCTTATTAGGAAATATATAACTTCACAACCACTTTTTCTTTCCCCTTATAATGTGAATAAATACCAAAATGTTCTTCCTGAGACAATCCCTTAAAAATAACTGCATTTTTAGGAGAAAACTACATAGAACAGTACAAGCTTTCACTCAAGAACTACTTAAAAGATAATTTATACCACTAGATCCTTCGAAATGTCCTATTTAAATATTCTGCTATGGTCTTTTCCATAAAAAATTAAAATAAAGCTGTATAAAAAAGGAGATTTTAAAAAGGAAAACTCCTTCTAGATTTGAAAATAAAATACTTAATACTAATAGTTCATTACAAATAATGAAATTTGGCTTAGCAATTAATGTAAACTGCTTTCAAATGTAATTATTGGGTTGTCAGAAAAGTCATGACGCATTTTTGCAATGAAAAACATAGAAAAAATACGTCATGACTTTTCTGACTACCCAATATATTTTAGTCACCTTTATTATTTTAGTCTAAGATTGTGTTTTTTGTTTTTTTAATTCATGTTTGGGTGATAACTTCACTTAATACATAGCCACACAATTGCACCCATGATGTGTTTTATGACATTGCAATTCTAATCATAGAAAAGCTACCTCTTTGACACCCCAGAGCATATATGAGAGAATTCACAATGAAATGTGCTTAGGGTTCAAAGACATGACATCACACCAAAGTGGTGTGAACAGGAGAAGGATGGAGTCCAATTGTGGGGTAAGGCAAATGGATCCTACATAGTTACCCGGACTCGGACAATTTCTTGTTTCCATCAAGTTAAATCAAGGTTCTGTGCATTTATATTTTCTTGTGTGGTTTCCAGTAAGTAAAATCAGTCTTACACTTGGCTATCCTGCTTCCCTCCAAAGAAGACTTCAAATACCTAATCATGAAGTCTTATTAACCTTGGCTTCTCCCATGACTAGCAGAATTTCTCTGTGCCTACTCAGAGCTGTAAAGCACTTTCTTTGAGTCCTGGAAAATGATTGATCACATTGTGATGCTTTCACTTGCACTCATATGTCAGGACCATGAAGTGTCTGAGATTTTACCTGCCTACAAGGTTACAGGTGAGCCTGCCAGTTTCATGGATGCCGAGAGAAGACACAAGATGCTTGTGTCAGAGACAACGGGCTTTACTGCTCACAGCAATTGAAGGAGCCAGAGGGGGAGCATCTGTGTGATACGCCAACCCCAACTTTCTCAGGAAATGTGCAGAGGACCAGGTGTGGTGCCTTTGCACACAAAAGGCTGCATTACACGAGATGGACCCTGAGTTCAGGGACCTGAATCCTTTCTAGAGAAACAACTTGAAACAGGTCTTGATAAAAGGGTATCCGTGGGCATAAATGGAGGAAACAGAACAAGTCAATGCCATATCTAATGTTTTGTTTTATGAAAATAGACATAACTGAAATATTTGATTCTGCTAATTCACTTCTAGGTTACAGGGTGGGGAATGACTCTACAATTCATGAGATCATAAGGTCAGTTTGGCAAACACTAGAGCAGCGGTTCTCAACCTTTCACAGGGGTCGCCTAAGACCATCGGAAAACACATATTTTCAATGGTCTTAGGAACCGAGACACCGCTCCTCTATCTGTCTCCAGGCCCACATGCAGATATGCCCACATACGAGTACCCGGCGACCCCTGTGAAAGGGTCATTAGACCCCCAAAGGGATCGCGACCCACAGGTTGAGAACCGCTGCACTAGAGCAAACTGACTCTTCTTTTAAGATTTGTTCATCTTTATCATATAACCGAAGATAGGTGCTCAATGAAGCATGCTACAGATAAAGCTTAATTCATTCACAAACATCTTTGACCCTCAAGCCTTTTGTCTCACTATCTAAATTCTTTATGCAAATTACACAATCAAAAACTAAATTTCCTTAAAGGAACAAAGCTTTGGAATACGTTATACGCTCTAAATACAAGAATTACATTCCAAATGTTGCCTTTCCATAGATTAGACTTTGAGGCACCCATGAAGACTGAAACGACCTCTGTTCATGAAGATATGAAACGGTTCAAGGGCGCCCTTAGTCTTCCCAGCATAGGAGTCTGTTTCTGGGCCAGGTTTGCCAGACAGTTGCAGAGTGTCATGCATTAAAGAGTTGCTTTCATTTAGACCAGCGGTTCTCAACCTGTGGGTCGCGACCCCTTTGGGGGTCAAACGACCCTTTCACAGGGGTCGCCTAAGACCATCAGAAAACAAAAATATATTTACATGACGATTCATAACAGTAGCAAAATTACAGTTATAGAGTAGCAATGAAAATAATTTTATGGTTGGGGTCACCACAACATGAGGAACTGTATTAAGGGGTCGCGGCATTAGTAGCGTTGAGAACCGCTGGTTTAGACGTTGAACAAACCATTGGCTACATCAGGCCTCCCTTTGACTTTTCTTCCTGATGATATAGAAATGTTCTCAAATCCTGGTTCCTGCCAGGTCGCCTTACGTCAGCCTGCCTTTGTCAGAAACAACAATAGGATTACACCAACTAAAGTGGCACATCTTTCCCCAAGATTACTTTTATTCTCTTATTATTATTATTATTATTATTATTCACAAACTGCTTGAATTTATTTCTTGGCCACCTAGCCTCAACTAAGACAACAGAGAAACTCTCTAACGCAGTCCAATTGTGCTTGGTTATCCTAGCATCTGATGGTTAGAAGGAGTACCAGGGGTCATCAAATGTTACTTCCCAAGCCACTGTCTTTCTAGAATGTTCCTGGCCAAGTGTCAGTCAATTTCTGCTCTACTGCTTACTACCTCATTAGGCAGTTGTGAGTGATGGTAGACTTTCTCATTGTGAGCCAAAGTGTTATCTTTTGACTTTTCCCATTAGCCTTTATGTTTAACTGCAAGCAACAACCAAAAAAGGTATAATTAAGAAACATATCATAGAAAACCAAGCCTCTTCTTCATGTTCACTTTAGTTCCTTAAATCACCAGTCATATGACATTTACCTAGAATCCCTCCAGACCAATTACAAAATTTTTCAGGATCCACCAAATATTCTCCACATTTTCAAACACCTCTTTCAAAATACTCAGATTTTTTAAAGATGCTTTACATGGTGGGATGACTGATTTATTTAGCCAAGTATTTTTTTAACATAGAAAAGAAATTCAGCTTGATTTCTAGTTTCAAATTCAGATTTCATTAATAGGAAAAACCCATATGTAATTACTTAAAATATATCAGACATCAGTGCTAAAGACAGGTTTACAGATACATCAACTAAACCATTAAATATTTGTTGTCATCCCCCTTTGCACATAATACTAGTGCATATCCATAAATAATCAGTATTTTTGACCAATATTAAACACTAGCGATAGCAAATCTAATATATCTTAATACATATTTTATATCAATTAGAATTTCTTTAACTGTAAAATTCATAGTCAAAAAACCAAAACATTTTAAAAATGAAAAGGACACAAAAGAATAGGCTATAAAGTTATCAAATATTTTGTTTTCAGGGGAGAATAAATAAGCAGCAGTACATGGTAAAAGGCTATCTTTGTGGGCTTCCTTCCACAGACACAGGAAATTTTAGAACTTTATACCGCAACATACTATCTGTGAAACAGTATCATTATCTAATGGACAAAGCAGACACCAAATTTAAAAACAATCCTTAAATATTCAAGGAATTAGGAGGCAAAAGGAAGGAAGGCAACATTTTCTAAAACCTCACATTATCTCCGCATTTTTTTTATAACAATGACTGTGTCAATAAAAAAATACCTAAGTACGCATCAGTAAACTGTGACAGGACATGAACTGAGAGGCTTCTATAAGAAATCACTCGCCCTGCTTTTCAGCCCCCTTAGACCAGAACCCATGTGGGCAAAAACCAGCTCAGCCATGCCTGATGGCACAGCGACTCAGTGGAGGGGTCTGCTTCTTCGATAACTTCATGAGGCAGAACTGTCTGTCTGGGCCACCCACTTTGTGACCGTTACCTTATTTTAGCCATTGTGTTTTTGCTGTTATATCATTGAAGACTACCCTTCCTAATTCCCCGAGAATCTAGGGTCCTGAACTTTCCATCACTTACTTTTCCTTTGGTGGCTGTTGTTCAATTTGCTATTATTATTGTCACAGTTAGTCTTGGAGCTTTTAAAACCCAATCGCCTTGTCTTTGGTTCAAAACACATTTTCTAGGTACTGCTGCCTATGGGTTCTTGGAAATGCAGAAATGCAAGAGCATTTTAGGAAGGCTGCTTCTTACTTTTTTCTACATTTCACAAGAGAACTCGCCACACTTGATGTATGTTCTTTGAGTATAAATTTATAGCCCATTTTTCAAGGCATTCACTGTCAATTCAGCTACACTGCTATTTTGGACTGTTTTATGATGTCCATTTTTCTCAGTCTGATACTTCGGTGGGTCCTAACCCACACACATTCACTGGGGAAGTCTAAACATAAAACAAATACAGGGTTATCAATCAAGCGGCAAACACTTACTGAGCGTCTACTAGGGGTAAGTTTTCTGATGGGCGAGAGAGATTCAAAGGGGGTAAAACATGGTCCCTGTTCTCCAGGATCCTGTGATCTTGTTAGGAGCCAGAGTACACACACACACCATGGGATCCAAACCACTGGGAAATACATGACAAGTTCTCAAACCCTGGTTCCTTCCAGTTAGCCTTTTACTTCCAACGAAGGGTTGGAGGGGAATATTTTAAGGTGGGACTGATGCAAAAATTGAAAGCTGCCTAAATACGCTCTCAGCACTCTTGATATGTCAGCATTTTTCTTCACTCAGTTTGTGACCCAATTCCACATACATGCACCTAATTCCTCACATCTACCCTCTGTACTCTGGTCGTGGATTGGCGCCCAGAAGGGTTGAAAACAGCAAGCCTTTTCCTTGGGCTTTTTACCTTTTCCTTTCATAGTTTAACTTTTCTGCCCTACATAGATTTGAACTCAAGTAAGATTATGATCTAGACAAATGTGCATGAGCTAGCACAGCTCAGGTCAAACGCCTCTAGGAACTCTAGAGGTGTGAGAAAGAGAAGGAAGAATGACAGCCTTGATTGTGTTGACAGCTTGGCATTGCTACCAGACCCTTTGCTAAGGCCTTTGCTTCACTACAAGGAATGAAAAAACATTTTCCAGAACTCATTTGCCTGTGTGGAACTTGGCCACAGCTTGCTGATGAGAAGCACCTGTATGAAAAGGGAAGGCAGAAGGACAGAGCCGTTATTCTCTAGGGGCAGCTGCACCCAGAGGTGCGACAGACATGAGAGGTCCCCGTGGGTCCCCAGAGAGCTCTTGAGAAGCAGGCTTTGCTGTTGCAGACCCATAAAGCTGGTGGTGGTTTCCCAGAGATTGTCACAACCACCTCCAGTTCTCGGGACGCTGTTCAGAACGACCTGCTGCAGAGCTTCTGGCGGAGGCCTCCGTGGGGACTGTCCCCAATTCACGATCAGCTTCCTTGAAATTCCCTCTTCTGGTTCTTTCTCCATTCGTGTAAGTCCCTATGCCTTTTCCAAGCCCGGTGTCCCTGGAGCACACACAGCGGTTTGTGTTTTCCTGGCTGGACCCTGACAGTCACAGACGCTTAGTAAGTGAGGTGACAGAAGGGAAGAGCTGGCACTTTCAGGCCTTCCTCCCCCCTCTACACACACACACACACACACACACACACACACACACACACACACACACACACTGAACAATGCATGGAGAGGAAGAAATAAGTCTAATTCTAAATTTCATAATTCAGTTAAAGACAGTGAAATACGAGGGTGGGCCTGGTCAAGAGCTCAAACAGGGTGCTGGGCAGAAGCAATTTCCTGGTGGAGCCGGGAAATGCCTGGGAAGGAGGCAGACCAGGGGAGCACCCACCTGGAATGCTGGGGAGGACACAGTCACAGCCAAAAAAAGCCAGAACAAAACCCAAAAACACACAAAAAGACACGAGCGAAATAGGGAAGTGAGTTCAGATTAAGGAAATCAGATTACTTTGCAGGTATCAGAGTGAAAGCACTTTCCGTTGGAAACAGCACCAGCTATCTCGAGAGGATTTGAACATCACTACCGATGAGGAGTCGGGGACCCTTTTTCTCACCCTCCCCATCCTAAAGAGCCTTGGCGACGGCACAGCTCACAAATGCCAAGGATGTGCACAGCTCACATTCCCGCTATGAGCCCTCGCCTCCCTTTCTGACTCACTTCTATGCACACATTTTTAAAAATATTAAAATCTAAGTTTTGCTGCCGTCCACTCTCTTTGAGCACTGCCGTGAGCCGGACGTTAGAAAAGCTTCAGTGACAGTGAGAGGGGCCAGACTCGAGTCGTTCCCTCCGATGAAACACAGCATGGTCAGTGACCCCCAGACATGTCTGAACAGTACGGGCCCCTGCCAAAGCCTCGTTGGCTAAAATACACCATGGGTGCATTTTTATGAAGCTTTTAAGATTTGTTTTAAGTAGCACCATAATTACCTTTAATTGAAATGCCAACCTATGGGTTAAGGGAAAATATTTTCAAATCACATACCTGATATGGGGCTAATATCCATACTATATCAAGAACTCTTAGAACTCAACAACAACAAAAAATCAATCTGATTTTAAAATGGGCAAAGGACTTACACAGATCTTTCCCCAAAGATGACATACAAATAGCTAACAAGAATATAAAAAGATGCTGAATATCACTAGTTATCAGAGAAGCACATATAAAAACCACAATGAGACATCACCTCACACCCATTAGGATGGGTACTGTCAAAAGGACAGAAAATAACAAGTGTTGGCGAAGATGTGGAGAAACTGGAACCTTTGTGCACTGTTGGTGAGATGACAAAATAGGGCAACTGCTGGGGAAAACAGTAGTACGAAATTTCCTTAAAAAAAAATAAAAAACACAACTACTATATGAGCCAGCAATCCCACTACTGGGTAACTCAGAAGAATGAAAGCAGGGTCACAAAGAGATATTTGCACATCCATAGTCACAGCAGTACTATTTACAATAGCAAAGAGGTAGAAGCAATCTCAGCGTGCAAATGAATGGACAAAATACGGTACATATGAGCCATGTGCGCACACATGTGCGTGAAAACACACACACACAGGACTATTATTCAGCCTTTCAAAAGGAAGGAATGCCTGTCACATGCTAAAATATGGATGGACTTTGAGGACATTATGCTAAGTGACATAAGCCCCGTCAGAGAAGGACAAATACTGTAGGATTCCACTTATATGAGGTACAGAGTTTCAGTTTTGCACAGTGAAAAAGTTCTGAAGATCCGTTTTATAACACTGTGAACATACTTAGCACCACTGAACTGTGCACTGACAAATGGATAAGATGGCAAATTGTATGGCTTTTTGCAGCAATTTTTAAAATAGCTGAGAAAATGATCTTTAAGAACATTCCAAGAAATAATTTTCACAGGAAATGTGCATGCTTCCCTCCAGACCAGGGGGATGTCACTTAGTCACATATGCTGACGGCTCGTTATCTTTCTGTGAAGTCTTTCTCACTGTAATGTCTTATAGTTGCTGTGCACAGGAATTTCCATGGGCACATGTAGGATACATAGCACTTTCCCTGCGCTTCTTTATTGGTTTGTAGTTTAGTCCATTCGTGAAACTTCAATTTCACTTAAACCCTAAAACAATCATAATATCATTAGCTTGCTTTTTTATCTATCACACAAAAAAACCACCATCATCAGTTCAAATGCTTGACACATTTCCTGGGGTCCTACATTATGCTTTGTGCTCAGAACATTAAGATGAAGATAACACAGCCCTTACCTCCAGGACCTCACCATCCACTAAGTGTACAGATAATTATAACGCCATCAACACAGAGCAAATGAATACATACAGGGTGAGAAGTTCAATGATGAAAATGCACAGGCAACATGAATAGGACACGATTGTCGGAGCACCAATGGAGCCTCTGGAGAGAATTTACCAGGCAGGTGGGAGAGAGGGAAGGGGGATAAAGGAATTCTAACAGAAAAAAAAAAGAGCATCCATAGATGAATAATACATTCAGTGTTCAATGGACTACAGGTCTTTCAGTGTTGCTGGGCCTTGCAGTGCAAGAGGGAGAAAGAAAAACAAAAGGAATTTGCAACACAATGTAGGGGCCAGGTAACTTGGCTTTGTAATTCAGACTAAGAAACTTGGACTTCATGTTGCTAGTAGAGAAATCCTATGAGAGTTTGCAGTGAAATACAGCACATAAAATCAAATTTTTATGTTAGAAAAAAAAATCACCATAAGAACAGTGTGCATTACAGTTTGGGGGAGGTAAAACTATGAAATGGAAGGGCATCGGTGAGGAAACCTGTGAAGCATTCTGGGTGAAGGAGTTTGAAACACTGATTTAAGGCAAATGGCCATGAAGCACAGAGGGCGAACCTTGAGGACTATTTATCAGGTTTGCAGAATGTGATGTGTAGCTTAGTATACAGATGAAAGAGAAATCTGGGGTGCCTCATTGGTTCTCACCTTCAGTACCTTCTTCAGATATAAGTAATATAGGAGAGAAGTGATTTTGTGGGGATGGGGGAAAGAGAAAATACCGAAGGGTGAGGAATGATCATAACATACTGAGCTTTGGCATCTCAGATATAGATTTCTCTGGGGCCACAGAGACAAAGATATGCACGGAGTAGTTGAATACATGGTTCTGGGCCACAAGGCAAGACGGACTGGGGACAGAGAGCTGAGACTCATACACATAAGCCTCACAATGGAGGACATTCCTTAGGGAAGAGAGGTAGAACATGGGAAAATACAGAGAAATATATATCCCAGGGATACAAATTTAAAGGAGTCAAGAAAATCAAAAAAGACTATTATGATATACAGAGGGTGCCAAAAAAATGTATACACATTTTAAGAAAGGAAAAACTGTATTAAAATTGTAATAATATATGCCAATAACAAAAAAGATGAATACAAGGCATGTGTATAAAATTTTTTAGCACCCCTAGTATAAACAAAATAATGTAAAAGTCGCCAATATTATTTTTTTTAAATTAAATGAAAGCATAATTAATTTTATAGCACTAATCTGACTCTCTTCTCATAATTTGCCTCCTCACTCAGATGTTAAGTATATGGCTGGTTGGCTGGCTGGATGAATGGCTGGGTGGGTGGGTGG
>NW_017731968.1:455645-502187 GCF_001890085.2 Hipposideros armiger | reverse complement strand
CTGACACAACTGATCTCATGGATTGTTTTGAATTTCTGTTGATTTTTATACTGAATTTATGTAATAAATATGTATTGTTCTTACTGTGTGGCAAATTAAAATCATTCTGAATAAATAATAAGCATGCTTACATGTTATTTTCATTTTGAATGTCATACATGCATCTAGTAGATGACTGTGCCCAAACTCATAACTTTCACATTGCACCCAGCGGAGGGTTAAGTAATGTGCTCTATAATCTTGACATCATGGTATCCTGACATCATCATTTCATATCACTTTATGAGCTTCAACATAATCCTGCCTGTCCCCTGGACTTACGTCAACCTACACCTGAACAGAGTCCCCCCTGACACTGACAGCTGTCACCCACCCCTCCTGTTCTTGGGACACGTTTTCTGCAGCCTTCCCACATCACCATGTGTATGTTCTTTCCACAATTCCCTTCTCCTCTATTGGCTAACTATGCTGGCAAACTAATTAAAGTTAAGGTATCCTCAGATAATGATGGCTGCAATGCATCTGTGCTCTGTGTTCTGACAGGAGCTCTCCATCCCTTGATTGAGGCTGTGCTGGATGTTACCATCATTCTCTGTTAGCCTCCAAGTACACTAACTGGCAGCTATTCCGGAAGTCACAGAACAGAAAGGCACACTAGTCACATTAATATGTTTAAATTACACACTGTAAAAAAACAGAGAAAACATATGGGCAACATTAACACAGTGTGGCGTGCGAGCGGGGTAGTGGAACCACGCCACCTACATCCCAGGTCATGCAATATTCTTATAGACAGTCATTCTGCTCTTTTGGCCACATCAGCTGTCTCTGTTGATAATGTGGTTATAAAAGCCAGAGCTGAGATTTGAATAAGGGGGCTTTGTGTGTGGAAAGGTCTGGAACCAACATACAGTAACTCTACTGGAGAGTAGGGGGCACGTATGCCAGGTCACAGCTGTAACTAGAGGAGGAGCTATGCATTTTAGGTGCATTTCCTGGACAGAAAACAGTTGGAGCTGGAATGGGACCATAATGGTTGTGACAAGTGGGTGGTCATGTTACCATCTCATGAAGACTGAGTACTTCAGGTATGTCATGTATGTTTTCACATCTTGAATGCCAACAACCTCTGGGCTCTTCTACCTGCTTTGATCTATATTCAGCATAAAGACTCTTCCTTAGTTTCTTATCTGGCATGTTTCATAGGTAACTAATTGCTTATTAACTTAACTCATCTTATTAATGATGCTAACATATTCAGTACACATACCTGAAGCAGCTTATAAGATTCCACTTGTTTATAATTGATTCATCATCCATGCTTAACTTAAATAATGAGTTTTTAGTAGTTTCATTCATACCATGTACTTCCTCTACATTTATAGCATAATTGCAGATTCTCAATTAAGGCAGCCAAACCTGTTACAACTGAATACTAGCAACACTTTCAGGCATGTGACAGGCCACTGAAAGAGATATTTTGATTAAAAAATGGAAACTTCAGATTTCCACTTCATAGACAATGACTTACTAGTTAAAAACTTAATGGGCCGGCCGAGTGGCACGATGGTTAAGAGCTGGCTTGGGACGCCAGAGGGCCCCGGTTCGGATCCCACATATGAGGGCCAGTGACACTGCCCTCCACAGATAAGATGCTGAACAACAGCTCAACCTGGAGCTGGGCTGCCGTGAGTCACCGGCGACGGCGTAGGCTGCAGCCCCTGCTGCAGTGGGTTGCCATGGGCTACCATGTGTAGCCAGCGACCAGCGTGAGTGGCCAGCAGCTGCAGTGAGCGGCCATCCAGAAGCCGGCGACTGATGTGCCTCATCCAGGAAGAGCGCAATGATGGTGCCAACTTGGGCCAGTGAAGCAATGTCCTCCACAACTAGACTGAAGAACAAAAACAACAGCAACTTGTCTGTTCCCCTTCCCCCAATTCCCCAGCACTGTTCCCATCCCCCGATTCCCCAATAAAAATATTTTAAAACAAACAAACAAAAAAACTTAAGTACCCCAAACATTCTGATACAATGGCTCTCAAAGACAATGCTTGGATACATAATGCTGAAAATACCCATGGTTGCTAGTAGTTTATCCAATGAGAACTTCCAAATAATATTATCAGATAGTGGCTAAATCAAATTTCTGAAGAATATAAAGAATGAGTGCAAATGTACAATAATGATTGTTTATTTACTAAAATGATAATTAACTGACCTTTTCCATTGCTATATAAGTTTATTTCAGAAATGCTGAAATAATTAAAATGTTTCTAAAAATTCCTATTTGAAACAATAATCATCACCCATTGCAGTTGTATATAAAAGTCTACTTAGAGACATTAGTTTGCTTTGTGAATAACTATACTTTCTTGTAAAACAAAAACATTTCTTGAAAATCTTATAATTTCAAGAATTTGTTAATTTGTTTATTTGGCATAAAAAAGTCCCAAAGAGTAATGAAATCATTTTTTTCAGAGTCAAAGGATGTCACCTCATTAAAGAAAGAAATGTGGAAAAATATAAACAGTCCATGGTGTTCACATTAATATCACTACTGTGTCAGATTTTTGTGCTAATTAACAAAAATTCCTAGATACCAAATTAAAAAAGAAAACAGTATCATAACATAACGAACATATATTTTAGTGGAAGTAGCAAGTAGTTATTTTTTTAATATTATTTTGCTGATTCCAAATAAAACAGGGATTTTTGCCTATGTTTTTCAACAAGAATTACATTAACTTGAAAAGAAAAATAATCTTCAATTAAAACTACTAGAAGAAAGCATAGGAAAGAGCTTCTTGACATCAGTCTTGGCAATGAATGACTTTTTTGGATTCAACAGCAAGAACACAAGAGACTAAAGCAGAAATAGACAAGTGGGATGACATCGAACTAAAAAGCTTCTGCACAGCAAAGGAAACCATCCATAAAATGAAAAGGCAGCCTATGGAATGGGAGAAAATATTTGCAAATCATATACCTGATAAGGGGTTAACATCCAAAGTATATATATAAGGAATTCATACAAATCAATAGCAAAAACACAAGTAGCCCAATTAAAAATAAAGGACATAAATATAGTTTTTCAAAACCAGACACACAAATGACCAATAGGTACATGAAGAAGTGCTCAACATCATTAATCATCAGGGAAATGCACATCAAAACCACAAAGAGGTATCACTTCACATCTGTTAGAATGGCTGTTACTAAAAAGACAAAAGATAAGTATGGGCAAGGATGTGGGGAAGAGGTAAACCATATGCAAGATGGGAAGGTAAATTGGTGCAGCTACTGTGAAAAACAGTACGGAGGTTCCTCCAAAAATGAAAAACAAACAAAAATCATAATGACCTTATGATCCAGCAATCCCATTTCTGGGGAAGTATCCAAAGAAAATGAAATTACTACCTCAAACAGATGTCTGCACTCCTGTGGTCTTTGCAGTATCGCCCACGATAGCCAAGATACGAAAGCAACTTATGTTTCCATCAGCAGATAAATGAAGACAGACAATGTGGTGTATATGCATGTGCACAATGGAATATTACTAAGCCACGAGAAAGAAGGAAATCCTATTTGCAATAACGTGCATGAACCTGGAGGATATTATACTGAGTGAAATAAGCCAGACACAGAAAGGCAAAATACTGCACGATATTACTTATATGTGGAATCTAAAATAGTCAAACTCAGAGAAGCAAAGAGTGTACAGTGGTTGCCAGGGGTTGGGGGCAGAGGAAATGGGAAGCTGTTGGTTCACGAGTCCAGAGCTTTAGGCATGCAGGGTAAATAATGCAGAGAGAGAGAGATACTGCACAGCGTCATCCCTGCCGTTGACAAGATTGTATTTTATACTTGAAATTTACAAAGAGGGGGGATTTTTAAGTGTTCACATCACAAAAGGAGGAAAAAAAGAAATGATAACCATGTGAGGTGATGGATAAGTTAATTAGCTTGATTGTGGTTATTATTTCACAATACGTACATATATCAAAACATCAAGTTGTATACCTTATATACAATTTTTATTTGTCAATTATGCCTAAATAAAACTATTTTACAATGAAAGAAAACGAAACCTGAGATACATTAAGTAGAAGCAGCAATTTCTGGCCAACATCTACAATGTGATCCCTTTCTTGGTTAACATAAAAAACTAAGTGTCCTATTGTATGTGTTTACTGATACCCATAAAACTGTACATTAAAAAGAGCACATTTTACTGGATAGAAGAGTGAATTTAAAAAAATTAAGTGATTTCCCAAAAGTACATTGTACAAGCTTTTAAAAAAAATTACATTTATCAAAAATGTGACAAATATGTTGTAGGAGGAAAAAAAGCATTTGCTTTAAGTAATTTTATCCTGCCATAAATGAACATATTTATAATGGTTTATTGCAGGGGGGAGGTGGGGTCAGAGGTGGTTTAGAGTCCTAAGAAATCTGAAAGTGTGCTCAAGGAGAAAGCCCAGAGGCGCCCCAGTGAGTCAATGAGGCATGGCACCTATCGCCTGTGGATATGTCATCATAAAATCAAAATGGCAAGGGAATATGAGCAATAAATGTAAAATGATAGCCATACAATCACAAAGGCATGTAGACATAACAAACAGATAGGACGAAGGTGAATGTTCAAAGGTCATTCACCATCATCAACCTCAGAGGTCAATCATTAATCCTAGATCCAAGAAAGCCAAGAAATCCTGATTTAGGCAGGAAAGGAAAGCGTGGGAAACCGTCCCCAGGTCAGGCAAAACATATCCGAAAGCCATGAAACTATCACTCCTTCTTCGAAGATCAAGAGCCCAATCTTAGTATCACATATTCTTAATAAACACTATCCTGGGTGGGTATGTGGTGGGGTGATTTCCGTCTAAATTCACCATGCTAATTAGAAGTGAAAATAAAGCATTCCAGTCCAGTTTTCCAGCTCACACTGCACACTTTATGTCTCAGAGTAGCCAGCAAGGAGTGACTTCATCAGATGACCTGTAAGTGTTGAAAATATTAGAAATACACACACAAACATGTGCCTGGCTATTTCCATTTAAAGAACATATTAATAGTGCATGCATATTTATTACCAAAGGAGTGTGCTGAGCATGGGTGAACAAAACGGTGAGTACAATCCTCGGAGTTTCGTCCACTCCCCTGGACATGTGGAAATGTCCATGAAAAACACAAGGAAGTAAGAGAACACACTGGCTGGGAGTGGCTTTCTGATGGAAGTCCTCAGCCCCCCATTTCCAAAACTGAGCACTGATGTTTTGTATGTCTCCTAATTTAAAGGCCCATCCGGAAGGTCATGCTGTGAAGCGTCCTAGGGAGTGAAGAAGCAGCTAAAGGTTCTGGGTGAAATATAAAGTTCATTTCAACTAAGTGCTTAGTTAGAGAGACTTATTCTATGAGAAACAGGGGCAAAACAGTGGGATAGATAGTGCATATTTTGGTAATGAAAATGATAACAAGAAAAAAAATGATAAAATGTCTTGAATTTCTACTAAAAAAAATAAACTATTTTCTAATATGCTACATACTAAATAACAAATACTGTGAATAGCCGTGGACCTGGTCGGTGCTATTTTGAAGGCGAAACAAAAGAGAACAACTTGCACATAATTCCAAATTTGCTGCAAAGAACAGAAATCACGAAGAGCAGTTTAGAGTTACAAAGCAACGTCAGGAGTAAGGGGGTGACTTCCTTACAAGCAGTTCAGTCTCATATAATTTGAATCAATTAATAGCCCTAAAGTGGAAATTGAGGCTTCGTGGCCAGCAGGGAGATGTGGGAGAATGTCTTATTGATCCAGCCATTGTCTCTCATCCCGCTAAGATTAATGCACCGATACCCACAGAGAGAAGGATATTGTGTCTTATTTTGATTTGGCTTTCGTCTGTATCTCATTTGATAAGACTGAAATGTCAAAGCTTATGGGCAGTAGCAGTGATTAACTGTTCTCTTTTAGCTCAAATCTTTTCACAATTCGAGCAAAAACAAACAAAAATGTTTATGAGCAGCAAAATGTGTACAGCTAATCTAACCACCACATACACCAGAGGTAGAACCTCCCGTGGCCATACTGTATCTTAGGCTTTAATTTCTTCTAAAACAGGGTAAGAATACCGGGGTTTATCATCAAATTACAGCTGTTTGTTTCAGCAAATGGCTTCAGTTTCCTCTGGGGGGAAAAATGAAGATGTAGACTAGGAAAACAGCCCCGAAAGCCATTTCTATCTCATGCAAGAAATTGCCCCCTTGTCCCTTTCTCCACATGGAGAGAATTTCTTCTGAAGTGATGATGTAATTGCTAGTCTTCGTTCTTGTGTGCTGTAGATACCAAACTCTCCACCCACCCGCCATCAGAACTTATATCCTGTTTAATACAACTTGCATTATCAAGTCTAGAGGTTCCCAAGCTTCCTCATCAAATGGTATCAAAACCTAATATGAGAAACAGTTTTCTAGAGTGAAAGTCAAGTGGGAGCCGTATGAGAATTGATTTGTACCCATCACAAAGCAACACTGAGATGCCTGAATCCAACTAGCTGTGCACAGAAACTTTCTAATAAGATTTCAGTGAGTGAGGATAAAAAGCTATCTATCAAATGCTATCTTTAACTAATAACATAGTTCATGTAACTTCTTTGGACTTTTATTTCATGTAGAAAAATCAGTATAATAATAATCTGTTTCACATATATTTGGAATTTTTTTCTTTTATTATTTTTTTAAAAGAATTTCAGAATAAAATGTAAATAGGCATTAAACTCAAAGGTGAAAGGTGGAAAAAGAAAAAAGGCGCATAGTAGTAACAGGAGGAAAAAGATAAAAACAGGAGTATGTTCCCGTGGAATGTCTTAGTTCAGAAACAAACTCAAATCAGTATCATTTGACAAGCACATGTACAGGTATGCTATATAATCCATGATAATTGTGATTTGGAAACTACGTAGATCGTATCACATTCTGTATTTAAATAACTATAGCTTCTTGTGATGAAAACTCCCTACTGTTCTAGGAACCAGGAGCACGATCAACCCAATCCCTGACTGGAGGATAGCTGTGTGAATCCATCCCCTTTCCCCCACTTTACAAGGCTTACTTATTCAGGCTGTTACCTCCTTCATATAAGGGATTCAGAACAGGGAGCCTCGCAACCTCCCTGGACCTCACAGTTGGGACTGGCCTTTGACATCACTCCCGGTTTCTTATTCCATGCCTGGGACTAAAAGTATAAAAGGGACTGATTCTGCTTCTTTCCCAGGAAACCTGGCCCAGAATGAAGCTCCAAGGGGACTAGAGAACCCAGAGCCACCCTTGTTTTCAGAATAAACACTGGGAAGGAAAAGGGGGGGGGGAGGTGACACATCTGAGGACAGAGAACTGAGCTGGCACCAAGTGAGCACAGACAGGTTCCATTCTTCCACAGCACTCTTTGGGGAACAGAAAAGCCCCGAGATTGTAACTGTTGCCCATGAGAAAACTATCGTATTTCACGAGAAAGTGTCGCTACACTAGCAACAGCCATTGAATCGTACTGGAAATTTATGATTTCTTAGCTTAACACCAGGAATCATTGCTTGAATCCAGATTTCAGTCACATGCCTTTCTTTGCCTATGATTTCAACACAAACCCTTCTACATGAAACTCCATCCACGAGGGAGGTGAGATTTCATTAGTGAAACATGTGTGAGTTTTATGGAGGTTCTCTTAGGTAAGGTGCTGCATACTATTAAGTCAAAATGCAGGAGTTATTAGATCTTAGCAAATAGCATAACTATGTATGCATAGGAGGCATGAGAATGCATAAACTAAGATAAAATATGCATTATGCAATTAAGGTAAGTAACCTTCTTTTCTGTAAACAAAAGCAAACTGCTTTTTTTTTTTTTCCACAGCTCTAATGTCATTTTGAAAGCACTGCGTTTCTCAGGGGCCATCAGTAAAGGCAGTGCATCCATCTTTGTCAATTTCTTAGAAGAGTCATTACCGAAATGTCACCTTCTGAGTTCTTCACACCTTGAGTATAGAAAGTTTTTACTTTTTAGAACAGCAACAACAATAAAAGCACCCGGGATTACACTGTGCATGAGAATTGTGCCACTGGTAACACGGTGCGATTAGAAAAAAAATCTCAAACGATAACGAGACCCACATTGCTTTTGTAATTATCATTCGTCTGCTGTGCTTTTGGGTTTGGATACAACATGGGCTTATTCTTTTATAACCTGGAGGCCACAAGTGTGAAATTAGTTTCACTGGGTTAAAATCAGTGTCACGTGGCTGGTTCTTCCTGGAAGCTCTAGGGAGGAGTCTGTGTCTCTGCCTTTTTAGCTCTGAGAGGCCGCCTATACTCCTTGGCTCAGGACTCCTCTTCTGTCCTGAAGGCCAGCTGACCCCATCCTTACATATGCTCTGAATCTGACTCTCCTACCTGCCTCTTATAAGGGTCCTTATGATTACAGTGGGCTGATCCAGATAATCAGAAATAATTTCCTCATCTCAAGATCCTTAATAACATCTGCAAAGCCCCTTTTTCTTTGTGGAGTAGCATATTCACAGATTTCAGGGGTCAGAATGCAGGCATCTTGGGGGCTTAGGGGGGTGTTACAGAATTCAGCCTACCACAGAGAACGTGGACAATTTCTTGCATGTATCAGAATTCACACAGAATTTCAATAATCTTTTGGAATTTTACTTAAGTCATCTTTTTGGCATGCCAGTCTGTGCCTTTTATGGAAACTGAGAATTATGCTAATTAGATATGGATGCAAATTTTTTGAAATAAAACAAATGGGCTGTATGTACTATTGATATACAGAGGGAGCCAGAAACGTGCATACATGTTTTAAGAAAGGAAAAAACTGTATTAAAATTATGCTGATGGGAGCCACTTTGAGCACCTCTTGTAATTGCAGAAGTCAAACGTGACTTGTATACATCTTTTGTTATCAACATATATTTATACAGTTTTTTCCTTTCTTAAAATGTGTATACATTTTTTGGCACACTCTGTAAATCAGTATATATAATGGCTGTATTATTGATAATAACAGCACAGTTAGGGTTTAAAAGGTCAATATTAGATCTTCAAATTAAATCAATGGGTTAGCTGATTCCCATGTTTCTATATTCATTTTGGCTTTGAACCACAACTGCAAATTGAGTTCTAATTTTTTTAAAAAGTGTGTCTGTGTGTGTGTGTGTAGGTGTGTGTAGGTGTGTGTGTGTGTGTGTGTGTGTGTGTACCTACACACATATATTTATATGTCCTCTCCATCAAAGATATCTAGTGTTAAAATCTAATAGAAATATATAAACATTAAATACATAATGTATATACTGTATCATATATATTTATCTTTGGTTAAACTGTTTAGTGTTTAGTTTGCAGGAATTCTTACTTGCTGTACCGATGAGATTTAGGGTTATGGGTTTATTATCGTTGGCCATTTCCTTCATCCCTTTGTTGTTGCGGCTGAGTAATATAATCTTCTTGATAGTGTAAATTAATAAAATGCTGCAGAGCTCTAATTGATGGCTTTCTCAGGTTTCTTCATAAACAATTATTCCTATCTGTCAGTGGAGGCGTATACACTGTGGGAGTCCCATGGCACCTTCACATCTTGACACAGATATTCTGAAATAATTTTCAATTATATGTCCAGTTTTGCGAGTCTAAGGTAGATTGGGAAGAGGCAGTGGGAAGCGAATTCCAACCTACTGTCTCACTTTTAGCAGGTGTCTCAGTTTGGAAAAAGGATCCGTGAGGCACTCTTTTTATCCCTCACTGGATGCCAGCTTGTATCACCTAAGCATCTTCTCTTATCAGGAAAGGAGACTAGCTAACATATGTGTTGTACCTACTACTGCAAAGCACCGAGTGTGGTGTTTTACACATTCACTTATTCACTCAACAAACATTCATGTTTGCAAGTTTCTAAGGAAGCAGAGTGAAATAAACACTCTACCTTTTCTTGGAGAAATTCAAGTTAGTGACAAAGGACAAGTTACCTGTGACTGCAGTGCAAAATAATTAATGTTGCTATAGAGGTAAAGAAGGTGCATTATAGGCACACCAAAAGACGGTATCTGAATTCAACTTGAAAAAGGAAGTTTTTCTTGGGGAACTGAACTTTGAAAGACAAGCAGGAATTAGCTAAATGAGGAAACAGGTAAAAATCATTTTAGGGAAAGGGAACAGCAGAGGTAATGCATGGTTGGTGAAAAATCATGACATGACGTGGCCCCTTGAGGGATCAAGGCTAGTACCACACAGCTGGAGCGATGGGAACTTTAGGGAGGAAGTGCAAAGCTAGGTAATACATTATCTTGTTCTAAATTAGTTCACTGCAGCATTAGTCACAGTGGCCAAGGCATAGAAACAACCCAAGTGTCCTTCGATAGATGACTGGACAAAGAAGATGTGGTACATATACACAATGGAACACTACTCTGCCATAAGATAAAACACTGCCATTTCCACAATATGGATAGATCTTGAGATTATCATGCTAAGCAAAATAAGTCAGACAGAAAAACTCGAGAACCATATGACTTCACTCATAGATGGGATATAAAACCAAAAACAACAAATGAACAAGACACACAAACAAAAACTCATAAACACAGACAATAGTTAAGTGGTTACCAGAGGGTGGAGGGGAGGAGGGTGGTAGATGAGGGTAAAGGGGGTCAAATATATGGTGATGGAAGGAGAACTGACTCTGGGTGATGAACACATAATGCAATATATGGACGATGTATTATATAATAGAATTGTACACTTGAAATCTATGTAATTTCACTAACCAATGCCACCCCAATACATTTAATTAAAAATTTAAAAAATAATAATTTTGAGTTTTATTCTGTGAGCTACCGAGAGTCCTGGGAAGATTGGAAACACAATCCTTACAGAACCCAGTTTGTCCATTAGAAAGGATACCTCTGGCACCAATGTGGAGGATGCTATCTGACCATCAGGTGTGCTCTCACCTTCTCTGGACTATGAGGCGTCTCTGAAAGCTGATGTGTAAGGACTATCTCAAAGAACTGTCTGGAACCTACTGCCAGATGGCTTCCACCAGTGGGGAGAGGAAGGACACTATGGTCAGTATCTTCATTCCTCTGACTCCTTGCCTGATTGCCTCAGGTTAGATACGCCCCTCAACCAAAGTTAGGGCTCCTATCAGAGGCCTTCTAGGTATGGCCCCCCTTTACTCGGGCTGGGGTACTGCACTATTGCCAGTAGTTTCCACACACCCTGCCTGCAGCTGTTTAAATGGTTCCCCAACTGAACTCTGCTGTAATTCTCCAACAGGAATGGACCACATTTTATTCTGCCCAAATCCTCACTGACACCACTTTTATCCTCATAAAATGTTTTCCACATTTTTACTGAAGAAATTTAAGTTCTAAGAAGCCAGGAATGAATGTCCCTCTCTGCCTAGGAAGCCAGCTCCTAACACTGCCTCCTCACCCCCAATGTACTGGCACAAACTCCTTAAAGATGAGGGGAGGCTGACAGGTCCTGGAGGTAGGGTCTGAAACGTCAGCCCCACTATTTTGTGCATTTCCACACTTTATAATGGAAACATGGTGGATTTGCAAAAAATATGATGTGACTTCCTGTGCATTTTGATTTGCTCCCAAAAGCCACTGGATGAACCATTGCCTCCTTCCCTAGAGATGAATGACTCGCCACAGTGGTGCCCTGGCCAAATCAAGGGGTCTGTGTCAATCACTCCAATTTGCCAAGACCAACGTTATATACACCATATTTTATATTAAATTATATTACTGTACTGTGGGCATATACTACATATATGTCTTCTTTAAGTATCATTTCTCTGAAGAAAATGTCAGCTCCATTGAAGGAAAAGACTTTTTTTCTATAAATTTTATATAAGTTTCAATTCAGTATTCAATGTGCATTTCTTCTAATAGGAAGTATTTAACAAGTGCTAAGAATATAACCAATCCCAAAGACTGTGTTTTCCAGCATAATTTGTATGATGAGGGTTTTTCCTTTTAACCAAGTGGTTTAAAATAATTTAACGTGTCTACATAATGATTTTCTTTCAGATTATACCATCATATGGAATAGGACATTGATATCTTACTTACAGAGATATATGATATGCCAAAACTTGTACCATCTTATTTATACTAATAGCACTATCTTGTGTGTGTGTGTGTGTGTGTGTGTGTGTGTAATGTAATTTGCTCTTTCTCATTATATCAGAGGCCCTGCCTGCCCTCCAGTTATTTTCTATTCTGAACTCTTGATATCACTGATGAAGTCTTTAAAAATATGACAATGTGTGAAAGTCACTGGCACGCTCAAAACCTTAAGAACAGATACAATGACACCTAGTGGTCCCAAGAAAGTGCATTTGCTTGAAGCTAGGTAGATTGAATGAATATACATAGAAAATAACTGAGAAAATTGAAGGATTTCTACCTTAAACAGTAAAGCCCATGTGTTCAGTCTCAAAGTATGTATGTCCTTCACTTTTTTGACTTTACATTCCAGTGGGGACAGGTAGAATTAATTCCAAAGTGATCTGTCTTCTTACAAATCTTTTGGATGCTGACAGAATACATTTAAACTTTCAATATAAAAAGGTAGATGAGGCAGTGTACAAAAAGATTAATCTCATTGGAATTAATCAATATTATTTGATGGGCCATTCAGTGTTGATGTATAACTCCCCCAAAAAACTTCAGAGGCTCTTCATATTTTTCTAATCTTTAAATTCACAGCTAATGCAGAACTAAATGAAGTGCTGTGCAACCTTTCACTCATATTTACAAATAAACAAATACCCATCTTTCCCAATTCCTAGGAGAATTTAAAACAACAACAGATTTGAAATGCCAACATCTTCAGGATAATTTTGATGGCGTCTGTCTGTTATTTAAATTATCAGAGTGCCGTCATAAAAAGGACTTTGTTTAATTTCCTCCCTGCCCTGTGAAAATGTCAAACTGTAGTCTAACAGCAATTAAGGATGACCCAAAAATTTGATTCTGCCTTCTGTCCCAAAAGGAGTTTGGTGCTAGGTGCGTGCAATATTCAGAGATGAGAAACACAATATTAATGCTCATTTTTATCACATAGTCATTGTATCAAATGTAGAAGATGTCTGGCCTTTTGCTATATTAATGGAATAAAATACATGTTTTAACTTGAAAAATGTTTTTCACTATGTAAGTGCATCAGCTCTGGTGTGAACAATGAAGACTTGAGTGTCAGGGGCTGGATATAGCCCTCACTGTGCTCCCACACCTGCGTCACCCCAGATAAGTGACTGACCATTCTGAGCTTCAGATTCCTCGCCAATAATACTAGACAGAGCACCTAGGTGATATTTAAAGTTTCTTCTGCTACTATGATGACACACTGCTGAAGCTACCAAATTCACAACAATAGATTATTTACCTGATTTGCTCCATAATTAAAGTTGCAGAAAGCCATTTTCATTTTCTTTTAACTTTAGAAGCTTATGTTCATTCATTACATTTTCTCTTCCCGAGATGTAAATTCACAAGGAATAAAAATCCTGCTTACAATTTCCAGCAAACACTAAAACAAATTCATTAAACTTAAATATGCAACTTGAAGACGATGAAACTGATTTCTGGAAGACTTTCCATACAGAAAAACATGTTTCTAAATTCTTTTCTTAAATGACATCAAATTACAATTAATTATGCAACAGAAAGTTTTATGGCATGTCACTGACATATTTCGGGGGAGGTTCTAAGGCACCAATAAATCTTCACTCCATTTCAATTCATGCAAAAGTGAGCTGTGAACCCCACTGCATTTATGGAGTCTGATTAATAATATGCTTCTATTAAGTTTCTGGCTTCTGGTGGGAATTATAATATATATTAAACTTAACCTAACTTCTTGTTTCTAATTATTACTTGTTCTTAATTATTACTAATTAAGATCATCTTGAACAAGAAAAAAAACTACTCTTGCATTCTAACACACGCCCTGCAGGAAGAAAGCATAAACACATCCTTTAGAAAGGGCAATCGATTCTCTGTCTATAAAGGCAGCAGTTCCTGCTCGACTTCATTTCATTCCAGCCCTCCATCAACAGCAATATCATAGAGCCTGGACCACAATAAGTGCCACTCTCACTTTAGTGCAGAAAAGCCTTGGAAGAAATTATGAATATCTGCATATTTTGTCATAATGAGATAGACTTAGATCAAGAGTTTGCAATTATTTTCTTTAAATCGCATCTCCGTATAAGCAATATAAGCAACCGACCATATTTCATTATAATACAAATATAAATATTTAGAAGAATGAAATTTGATTGTTTTCTCAAATATTATATTAAATCCCAAAGAATAAATCAAGACAATCTATGCATATTCATGGATTTCAAATGATGCCTCTCTGTTCCAATTTAGTGAACATTAATATCTGCTTAAGCCTATGAACATAAAGCATACAAATATGTGTGAATTTCAATGCATGATGTTAAAAGGCTCTATTTCATTGAATTCTTAATGACAATATAAATAAAATGAACAAGGCTAGAGTATATTATACTTCCACTAAAATGCCAAAATGTAAATATATCTTTCTAATAAGTTAAAACAGGAATCAGTTTATTACTTGTAATAAAGTTGCTGACAAACCTATTTACCCCTAAGGTAATGCTAATAAAAGATACTTTGGGTTATATATTATTCAATCCAGGCCTGGTTTTCTAGCAATTCCTATATATTTTCAATTTTTTTTTCTTTAAAGCAACTGTCTGTCCACAGTATCACTCTGTCCATTCTACAGATGGCTCAGGCGACATGACAGTATATGAATCAGAATAAAGCTCTTTTTCCAGAATAATCACTTCATATTCTATTTAACTAAAAGTAAATGCAGCAGCATTTATTCACTGTATTGGATCTACCTATATTCACCGTGAACATTTCTGTCTGAGTCTACAGACCTCTTGTTGTAAACTATTGCTTGGAAGTTGAGTTCATTGAATATGCTACAAAAAAGTCTATGATATTGAAACTATTATAGGAAAAAAGTGGAAAAATTTAAAAGTATAGAATGAATAAGAAATTATGTCAGTCTGTATTTTGAGCATCAAACAACTTTTGAGAATTTTCAAGTTACATGAAAGAACTACTGACTTTACAAATGCCTAATAAATAATGTGATGTTAACTATGACATAATCATTGGTAGCTTCCCAATCAAAACAAACAGGTGGACACAGATACTGTAACTAGTTTCCAAAATTACTTTAAAACCACTCAACTGTAAATCACTCTCAACCACAAAGTATTAGGATCCCAATTATCCTCTCATTCATTTATTCATTCATTCATTCATTCATTCATTCATTTCTGGCCTGAAAGGTTCTGCCCCATGTGACCTCTCCAAAAACCCTACTGTGATCCTCCCACTGATCCGCTACTGGGCGAAGACAAGAGCCTTCCTCTCTCTGGGACTATGTTTTGTCTGTAGAATGAGAAGAGTATCACCGGAATTATTTAGAAGAGTTACTGCAGATTAATTCATGACTATAAAGCACTTTTCAGCTACTTTACATTCTTCTAAGGGAAAGCAGCCAGAGGCAATTTAACCTTTTCAAATAATCTTACATAAAGCCTAAAGGGTTCTGAACATAGTGTTTTTCTAACACTTTTATCCCTTTCAACCATCTATAATGACTGGTTGTTTTACATTTTTAAAACACAAGAATATATCACCCAAAACTTTCTCCTGCTTTCATAAGGGGAGATGATTTCCAGAAATTGAGGTTGTTAAAAACAGTGGGATAATTTTCAGTTAAATATTAAGAGCTCACTTAATTGAAACTAAAATAACACTGCCCTATGCAAGTCTGGCTTTAGCACTTCTTTGATGTCTGGCTCTCTGCTGTATGCTTATGATAATTACAAATTATTCTTTGTTGAAAAGGCCTAACGAGCAGAACGCTACAGCAAAAGCCAAGTTGAACTGTATGGTTTTTGACCCATGGGGCTTGGGTGTCAGATATTCTTAAGCTGGTAATATTTAAGCAGTGATCTTGCCTTTGTATTTCTGGTTTTCATTAGCTGTGCGCCTCAAGATTGCCTACTTCAAAACTTTGTGTAAGTCAACCTGAAGTAGAAATATACTAAAAAGAAAATATAATTTTGCATAGAGCATTCATCAAGGCTTTCTCTGTTTCTTTTTTAAAAATGAGAATATTCATCACTTAAAAATAATAGAGGTGAAATTGGGGCACAGCTTGAAAAATAGCCGAATTTATCTGTGAACTACGTATCCTATGCAACATAATTAGCTTTATATTAAGTTGTATACTTATATGCGGATATGGGGCTGAGATTCCTGGAATTCAGAAAAGATATTAAAAATGTAAAAAGGGAAATTTAGAATTTAAAGGCCAGGTTTTGCAGGCAGAGATTCTGTTTAATGCCCTTCTGTTTCTAGTGAGGGTTTTTCTATCAATAGTGGTTAGATAAGGTCAGAGAATCGAGACTATAATTTGTAAAAAAAAAAAAAATGGGGGGTTGGGGTTTTTGTGGGGTTTTTTGTTTTTATAGCTTTTACCTTTAATTTTGCTTTAAAGGGATAATGGTATTACCTTCATATCAAATTGAGAAGGGAAGAAAAAAAACTAATATTCATTGAAGATCTACTCCGTATGTGACTGTTCAGGGTATTTTAATTCCTATGATCACATACTGTAGTCCCATTTCTGCTCCCTCCCAGGTGGGTTCTTAGACTCAAAATTTGCAGAAGATTCTATTCTTCTCCTAAGTATTGCTTTTTGTCTAAGCAAACCACCCCCTTTCTTGCTAGGCTCTAATACTGCAGGCTACACTATAGGAATAAAAAATAAGCAGAGAGGGAGATGATGTCAAAAAAAATTCTGTACCTTAATTAAGCATCGATACCTCAAAAATGTGAGCAGAGTTGAGGCACAGGAGTTTGCTCTCCCCACCTGCATATCAGCAAGACTGAGGCTTCACAGCCAACCTGTGGTCAAGCTACCAGGTGAGCAAGACATGGGAGGTATGGAGCCAGGGAACCCCTGGAGAGCCTGCAGACTCACCTTTTTATGAATAAACACTTCTCAATGTGTAGCTGGCCACTGGCTGATGTTACAAGTGTGGAAGTAGTTGTCTTCACAATTTGACTCAGTTCAACACTTATTTTGGAAGAGTGAAGATTCAACTAGCTCTTCACACCATCATAACCAGAGGTGCATCACTCCTCTCTTTATCGCCCATGCTTATTTTTAGGAGATAGTATCTCTAGAAAAGTTTTGGATTTAGGATCTCTTATTCTATTGTTTCCCCAGTCACCTATAAATATCTCAAATAAAAAAAATTATAATTTTATGTAATAATTATACATCATGAAAAACTCAATCATTACAATTTTATGTAATTTATCAAAACTAAATATAATGAAAACTAACTATTAAGCAAAAATCAAAATGTTATTAGACTAGCTCTTAATTGATGGCTGATGTTCTTTAAAATTTGTTTGATATATTTCTGCAGAGTTCAGGACTTCATAAGTGAACATTATTTATAGCCAAAATCAGAGACATTTAAGTATCAATTCTACCCTAATTCCTATGTTTATAGGTATAAGGATTAAGAAGCATTGCTTATTGAAATTAGAAATTAAAGGACTTCATTACAAGAAAATATGCAATGCTTTCAATTCCTTCTGAGTTAAATGTCAAAAATTACACGGCAATTCATCATCAAAAAATTTCCCATTTTCATCTAGTACTAGACAGCCCTGTTAGGTGCTTGCAAAAATTTGTTGAAAATAAAGAATTTCTTAGGACTGACCTGCAAAAGTGTTTAGTCCCCAATCATTAAACTCATTCTCCTCAATATGGAGAACGGTTTCCATTGTATCGTCTTTGGTGCTGTTAGGGTAAGGCACTCTCGTGAGGATCAGCCTGTGCTAGAAGCTTGGCTTTCTTTTGTACACTGGGAGAAGAGCAATTGCAAAAATGAGGTGGAAAATTGAAACCACCGACGACTAAGGGACTCAGTCTCAGTAAAATCAGTTGAGAGAATGAATATATGTGGAGTTTTGGACTCTTGAAATTGATTCTTCTACCAACCGTTTTCCAGGTAACTGCATCATGTGGTAAGTTTAACGCAGTTTTAAGACCATTGATCTACATTAAGCTTTAATTGTACAAAATTAGCCTGCAGTAAATCAATTAAACACGTCTAACCTGAAGCTACATGTGATGGATGGTTGGGAATATACCGTCCAATGTGTGGTGTACTTAAAATCTGCAGGTTGAATTCATTAGTGCAAGGTAAACTTAAACACATTTTCACATAAAAATCAAATGATTTGCAAACTCTACTGCCAAATTTCAATTCATGCTAAATCATCATGACTAAGATGATTCTCCGAAATGCTTTGAGAGTCCTCTTTCTCTCAAATCCTAAATGTATTGGGTCTTCGGGAAAGTCATGACGCATGTTTGCAACAGATGGCAGAAGTTCATCTTTGGAAATACTAGAGTCATTTGCATCTATGTTATTGCTATGTCATTTGACAGATGACAGTTCTAGCTTCATTCTAAAAAAAATTGAGCAATTTGGTTGAGTTTTGGAGATTCTACAACTTGAAGATAGAAGACCAAACTGTGCATTTTTGCCATATTTTACTGATTTACTTCCATAAAGGAAAAAACATGCATCAGGCTTGTGAAAAGTTGCATAAGGTTTACGGTGACAATGCTCTACAAGAACATCAGTGCCAACAATGATTCATGAAATTCCGTGCTGGTGATTTTGATCTCAACGATGCTCCTCGGTAAGGGAGGCCCACCGAGGTTGATGACGACAAAATAAAGGCTTTGATCGAGTCAAACACACATTACGCAACATGAGAAATTGCAGGAACATCGAACATTCATCATTCAAGTGTTCACAACCATCTGAAGAAGCTGATGGGATACGTAAGCAAGCTCGATATTTGATTTCACATGAACTCAAAGAAGTTCATTTGATGGCATGTATAAACATCTGCAATATGCTCATTAAACATGAGGAAAATAATCCTTTTTTGAAGTGACTGATAACTGGTGAAGAGAAGTGAATTGTTGACAACAATGTGGTGTGCAAACGGTCTTGGTCCCAACGTGATGATTCGCCTCAAACAACATCAAAAACAGACATTCATAAGAGAAAGGTTATGCTCTCAGTGTGGGATTTTAAAGGTGTCGTGTTTTTCGAGCTCCTACCAAGGAACCAAACAATCAATTCAATTGTGTACTGTTGGCAATTGGACAGTTCAAATGAATCCATCATCCAAAAATATCCAGAGCTTGTTAATTGTAAAGGAGTTGTGTTCCATCGCGACAACGTGAGACCACACACAAGTTTGATCACCTGTCAAAAATTATTGGAGCTTGGTTGGGATGTGTTGCCACACCCACCATACTCGCCTGACCTTGCACCATCAGACTTCCACTTGTTTCACTCTCTTCAAAACTCCTTGTGTGGTGTAACGTTCAATTCAGATGAGGCTGTAAATCAGCACCTTGTTCAGTTTTTCACAAATAAAGACAGGTCCTTCTATGAATGAGGAATAATGAAACTCACTGAAAGATGGCAAAAAGTTATTGAACAAAATGGGCAGTATATCATTGATTGATCTTTGTTCTTTATATAAATAAATGACCTTTGAAAAACAGACAAAATACATCATGACTTTTCCGACAACCCCATTTTTTACTATAAGTCATTTATTCTTTAGGACTAAATGAACAAAATTTAGAGCAAGGATCCTTCCTTATATATGTTAAACAATACAGAACAAGCAGAAATAACTAGACTATTTGTTCCAGAAAATGCTTTCTTCTAGAACAAAAGAATATGAACCAATTATAATAGCAAACTTTTCAAGATTAACAAATTCTTAACCAGTACTTGCTTCAAAACCTTTGGCTAAGTGAGGAAAGTCAGACAGAGAAAGACCAATACTGTATATCATCATCTACATGTAGAATCTAAAAAGCCAAACTCCTAAAAGCAGAGTTAAAATGGTGGAGACCCAGGGCTGGGGAATAAGAAAGTGTTTGTTTAGGGGTATAAGCTTGCAACCTGGAGATCTAATGCACAGTATGGTGACTGCAGACAACAAATATGTCTTATAATCATCAAGCTCACTAAGAGTCTCAATAATGAATAATCTTAATTATTCCCCCCACAAAAAGAAATAATTTTGTGATATGATAGAGGTGCTATGGCTACAGTGACAATATGATAATATAAAAGTGGATCGGATTCACACACTGTACACATTAAATGTATACAATGCTATATGTCAAAAACATTTCAATTTTAAAAGTAAAATAAATAAAAGTAAAAAGCTTTGGTTGACTGTGTACACTAATCATGAGCCTTGATGCAACGGGCCTGATCAAAAGGAACTGTTAACACTATTATAAAGTCCACCTGGCAGACCTTAAGGTACACACCTCTCAATTTTAAAGAGACATAAGCCATCCTTGAATCACTGGAAAGAATTGTCCAGATTGGGGACCTGAAGCTGAAAATTTTTGAGGAATCCTACAGAAGCTGTCTTGCAGGAAGACATAACTTCTAAGCTAGACCTAGGGATCAAAACAATGAATGAATGAAGCAGACATCATCCGTCTAAGACACACAGAAGGCCCTGAAAACTGGAGCCCCTGCTTACCTCATTTTAATCTTCAAGTTTTCATTTTATTTGCCCAGCTATGCTCACTCATCACTATTGGTTTAATATTCTTCATTATCTTCAACATTTGAACCAAAACTATAAAATTACTGGCCTGTGTGTAGTATTTTGCATTTTTCTTCATGTCTCTAGTTCTAAGAATTCTAAGGACTGTTAATGGGACATTACCACTTGGTTGAATTTGGGCATTTTTTGGCCCCTGATATATAGAAGGTGCCAAAAAAAAAGAAAACAGATTTTAAGAAAGAAAAATAAAACTGTATTAAAATTGCAATACAACGAATGATGCTAGCATTCATTTGATTAATGCCATCTTTTGAGAGAATATCATGCTATACATTGCTACCGTAATTTAATTCAACTTCAAAAATGCACAAATAACATCTCTTACCATGTGTATACATTTTTTTGACACCCCTGGTAGTAGTAGGCAGAACTGTGATCAAATCCTTCCCCTAACATTCATGCTGTGGGGCTGAAATGTATCATCTATGGAGTCGTACACACTGCCTGGCAGCCACTGTGCAGTCATAAAGCCTAACAAATAATACTCCACATTTAGGGGGGGGGGAAGAAATGAAAGAAAGCCTGACATTGTAAAGGCTGGGACAACTACAATAAAAAATTCTGTATACAACCATGACACATTGAACAGTGATAAATAGCTGGATTGATCATATCCCCTAACAATAATATTCCACCCTCCAGCTGAGACTAAGGAATGCAAAAATGTGTGTGGGGGTGGGGAATGAGACACAAACTAAAACCAACAAATGTCCCTGATCTTTTGTTAAATAATACTAGAATCATATCAACTTTCCATCTCTAAATAAAGCAGCATTGAGAATGAGTAGAAATAATTTGGCTACTTATTGCAGGAAATGTATGCTCCCAGAGAATAACACTATTAGCAAAATAAAATAGCCTAGTTGTCAGCATTAACTCTTTGCTCGTCTATAATTGCTTTAAAATCTCTCCGCACTGGGCCCACGGGTCCAAAGCTACTTACATTACATTCTCCCCAACCCAATCCTTCCCCCTTGCCTTGAAAGACTTGCCTTAATATCACTCCATTTAGGCCTTAAAACTGTATTAATACCTCCCATGCCTTCCCCTGCTAAGATACCACTAAGATTCTGCCACCATCATGTTCCTTCTACTGCATTAAAGTCTGACACCTTTGCATGATTAGTTTTCAAAAAGAAAAAAAAATGTTTTTTTGGAAAGCCAACAGTTGGCAATATGTACAAAAACTATACTTTTTGTAATTATGTATAAACGTGTAATTTACTTTGATATTGTCATTCAACTATTCATATGTTTTGTTTTTATTTCCCAATCAGATTTGGAATATTATTGGCAGGAACTATACTTCCTTTGGTTTTTTATAGAGCCCCATAGCACTATTTCTTAAGCATCCAATATTCTGAGCAAATATTTATTCAATAAATGCATAGGCAAATGCGATTAATGATTTTTAATAATATGGACATATTCATGAAATCCCTAGTATATACAGATCCAAATGTTAATACACACAAATACATAAATGTGTTTATAGTTTTTAATAGACATACATTCTAAGTATTAATTAGTAAACATATACATGATTCATAATACTAAAGAATATATAATTTTGTGGATTCACACACACATATACCATTGAGGTTGCAAATACATTATTTCTGAGATAGCATACATTTTTGAATTTGTACTTCTGTTGTTTTCTATCACTGTAGATGTTCCACACAAAGGAATATTCATTCAAATAAAAATCTGAAAAGAATCTAGGCATCCTCCTTAATCTCACAAGCCATCGTTTTAACACCAACCTATGTAAAAATAAATTTATCATGCATAAAACGAGGAGAAGACAAAGTCATAATTAATGTTTTACTCAAAAGCCTAAGCATGGGATGTTAGCCACTGATGGTGAAAGTGCCACATACTTTGTCTGGTTTCCCAAAACCCAAGATAGTACACATTTATAATTATCTTTCAAACATAAACATGTGTTCTTTTCTATATTTACCCCACGCTTGGAGCTGTAAATCATTGTTTCCTTTACAGCTTTGCATGATGCTCTGTGCTATGAGGCTCTTAGAACAAGCCAACCACTCGCATTTGAATGCCTGATTTAAGTTGGGATTTTGTGTATCCTGTGGCACCTGTTTCAAGCCGGTTAACTTTTTGCCCTGAAGAGAAAAAAAATATTCAATTTAATATATTTGTGTGTGGTGGGGGGCGGGGGGGTGGGGAATCAGTGGAAGCCACAAGAAATTCCTGTGAGAGTTCTAAATATTCCTGGAGCATATTTCATAGTCCCCAAGCTATGAACACGTATTAAGATATAGCAGCTTGGTAGAGGCAAGACGCAACCCTTCTTCACATCTGTCAGCTAACGGAAGACTAAAATGCTACAGCTGCCAGGGTAAATATTAATCACACGAAAAAGGAAAATTATATTAATCTCTTGTGCATGCTACGTTTATATATGAGTGCTATTTATGTGCCGTATGCTATGCCTTTGCTGAAATAACCCTGCCCTTGATAAGCCATTGGGAAGTTTTGTGATTGGAAACAAATCATGCATTTATGTGAGCTAGAACATCAGCATACACTAGAGATTAAAAAAAAAAGCTAGCTTTATTATTAAATGCTGAGAACCACAAATGTAATTGAAACTCAAAACTGTGTTTGTCCTTAAGCAGAATGGTAGAAAGTACAAATATAACACTTAGTTTTCTCAAATAACTGACCTCTATCTTCCACCACAAACAATATAAAGTCAATTATTGGGTACTGCAATGAATTTCTTCTATAAAAAGAAAAGCCCATAATTGGGGGGTAGAGATTGTTTAATTTCAATTTCAGCTTGAAATCCTGATTAAGAATATGTTTAGACCATCTTTTCAAACAATATTTAATAGCTGACACCTTATAAACAGGACTGCCACTGCTCCTTGCTGTGACATGGTTGGCAGCTGTTCCTTAAAGCCCAACAGGGAAAGGAAGCTGGCCTACCAACTCAGCCCTCCACCAATCTAGGGAGGAGATCCCCTGACTCAAAGCTGTCCAGGTTCAGGACCCCCTTGTTCTGCTCCTGCAGACCCACCCACAGCCAGCCCCCCAAAGGCCTCTCATCTGCAGAAGAGCAGTGTCACGGGTGATTTGGGAATCTGGCCTTCAGCATTGAGAACCAATGTCTACTATGTCTTCCAATGGATTCAAAGTACCAGGAGCTAATTTTATTTTTGTATCAACACTAAAACACAGGGATAGGGGCTGAGTTCCAGGTACCCACAACAAATAGAAGGATCGCGGGATTTTCAACTCATGATCCTGAAACCTCACTAAGAAATAAACTGAAAAAAATAAAAGCAATGTGAGACACCGCATGAAGGGTCATAAATGGGCAAGCAATTTTAACGAAGAGCTGGTGGTTAGGTGGTAAAGAGGAGTTGCGGTGGGCAGAAAGACTTGCCCACTAGTATCCTGCTGAAGTGGAAGCACGTGGAGCCTGTACTGACAGAGCATTTGGCTTGGAAATGCCAGAGAATGGGGCATGACATTTGGGGATGAAGACAAGAAGATAAATTAAAGTCCTACACATGGGTTTTTCATAACTTCCAATATCATACTTCCACCTCATCAAGCAGAAAAAGAACCCAGGTTTCAAATTCCAAGTTAAAAAAATAAATAGAGCACTCTTCTCCAGAGAACTTGAAAGGTATTAGAGAAAAACATGGTTTAAACATTTTGAGTTTGCCCAGAGTGATAGCGGGCTTTGTGATAATTACTCTAAAATGGGAGATATTGGGGGTCCTCTTTGATGATACACTCATAGTTCCCAATAAGCACTTCTGTGCCTCTGTCTTAAAGAAAAAGAAACAAGGCCCACAGACCTCACTGGAAATTACATAACTATAACAATAAAAATGAGCTCTGAAAATACAGATAGAAATCCTTAACAATTATGAAATGTCCACATTAGATTCCTGAGAGACATGCACCATTACATCAGAGCCAAAAAACCAGACCCATGCTAAAAACAGTGACTACATAGAGGATAATACTGCTTACAAAATAAAATATAAAATATTCAATTTAAAAAGTCAATAAAATATTTGGAAGATCATATTGAAAATACTTTTTAAAGAGTTCAACAAAAGTCAGAGATAGAAAATATGGGATGAAATAATACATGATCAAATCAGGACACTCAACATTTAACTAATAAAAGTTCCAGGGGAAAAAAAAGAAAATAGGAGAGAGAGGTATAAAAGAAATTATATAACAAAAGTTCCCTGGTTCAAGTACAGAAGTCTGCAGATTAAAATGTCACATCAAATATACAAACTATTCAACAAAAATAAAGCCAATACAAAAGTGTGACCAAGAGGGCCTTAATGTTCCCTTCAGCTTGACTAAACTTTGCAGGTTTCTCCCTGGCTATAGGTCCCAGACCTTCCCTTTATTAGAACATTTACTTTATAATGCTTTTAATTATAAATCCTTTCTTTGCTATTTTGAGGTCTAAATCTTCTTCTAGCCTCTTGTTAATTTGACAATCCAGGAATGACTTCCTCCAGGACCTGGAAGTCAATGCGTTGAAATGTAATCACAGAAGGAGATACCACCTCCAGTTTCTTCCATGAAAATGTGAAAGCAGGAGCCTAACTTCAATAAGCACCAACCAGCAAGCACTGAAGTTCTAATCACATTGACCAACCCCACCGCCGCCACTGTCCTCCGATACTTTCTCGCCAGGTCACCCCAGCACTTAAAACTCTTCCAACTCTTGTTTCAGCCAAGTTGAGTTCAATCTGTCAACTTGTAATGATCCTTAATAAAGCCTCCCTTGCTGTTTAACTTATGTGGTGCAATTCCTCTTTGACAAATGCATCATCAACAAATTTCAGAATATCAGGAGTAAAGAGAGGACCTAAAATAACTCCAGAAAAGGAGAAAACATTACCAATATTCTAAACTTCTAAAGAATCTCATCTTTAGCCAAACCATAAATCAAGAAACAGGAAGAATATAAACAGTTTTACAAACAGAAAAGTTTCCTCCTTTAAACCTGTATTTCAATTGGATTAAAATAAAATTATTGGTGTGTAGGTCAGTGGGCTCTGCCTTGTATCAATTAAGAAAGGTTTAGCTTTATATAAAAGGAAACTTCAATATAGAGATATCTTGAAAAAGATATAAATGTATTATATTTCTATCTCATATACCATGGCTGCTATATCATCAAAGACCTAGGCCTCTTCAATCTCTCTCATAATTTTCTCACAGTGCAGTTATTTTGACACAAGATAACTGCTGGACCTCCAGTTATTACATGCTTATTCCATATAACTGGATGAAGACAGGGAAGGATTGACCTCTTTTTATGAGATATCCCAGACAATTCACACAATGCTTCTGCTTATAACTTACTGACTAAAACTTAGTCACATGGCCACAGCATGATACAATTGAAGCCAGAAAACATTGGCTTTCCCATGGGTAGCATCATGCTAAATGTAGCGTTCTGATATTAAAGAATAATAGTAAAATAGAGATAATAAGGCAACTGTTACCATAAGATGGCACTCAAAAAAGGCAGAGAGGATTTAGAGGCTGGAAAGACTATTGAGGTATGATAAAAACATATGGTATAATAAAAAAGTAAATTGTTAGTTTCAGAATGTATACTTTGGTACACCTCTCTGAAAACCAGATAAATAAGTTACTAAACTTACTAGATATGTAATACAAATAGAAGCACATTTTAATCAACATATAAAGATATAGACAGAGCAATTACTGCAACCATAAGTAAAAAAGTGTGAATCAGTTTCAACCATGTATGAAACACAAAAATTGACTATATATTTTACCACAATGTAAATTTCATCAAGTCCTAAAGGAGGAATACCATTCTTATGAAATGGAATTCTATTTAAACCCCCCAAAATAATATGACCCGTACTGCATTTTCTTACCATAATGAAAATAAAATAGAATATATTGATTAAAAGGAGCCAGTGCCTAAGAGCTTTGCATGATAAAAACTCAGTAAACTAAGAACAGAGGGAAATTTCCACAACTTGATAAAAGAGGGTCTACAAAACTCCTACAGCTACCGTCATACTTAATGATGAGAAAGTCAAAGCTCTCCCACTAAGATCAGGTACAAAGCAGGGAGGTCCCCTCTCAGCACTTCTTTTCAACATCCTACCACAAGTTCTACCCTATGCAATAAGACAAGAAAAGGTACACAGATTGGCAAGAAATAAAACCATATTTGGAAGTGGGGCGGTGGATTGGGGGAGGGGGTTGTCACTTCTAGGGGTAAAAAGTATAACTATTGCACTCTGTTGTACAGCTGAAACTAATTTTAAAACATATTTCATAATAAAAAATTTAAAAAATTAAGAAAAACCTATATTTGCTCGCAGATGACATGACTGTCTGTGTAGAAAATTCAAATTGACAGAAACAACAACAAAAAAAGCTCCTGAAATGAATAAGCGGTTACAGCAAGGTTGGAAGATACAGGGTAATATACAAAAGTCAACTGCTTTCCTACATACCAGCAATGAACTAGTGGAATTTGAAATTGAAAGGACAATACCATTTATATTAGTACCCTTCAAAATGCAACACTGAAGTATAAGTCTGAAAAAAATATTTTAAAAATCTTTACGACCTCCTATAGTTGATATGCTATTTTGTCATATGTGAATATGTCACTCACTGCTTCCCAAATTCATCTATACATTTAATGCAATCCCAATAAAAAACCCAGCAAGCTATTATGTGGGTATCAAGAAAGTGATCCTAAGGTTTATGTGGAGAAGTAAAAGACACAGAACAGCCAAGACACTATTGAAAGGGAAGAACAAAGTTAAAGGACTGGCACGACCCAGCTTCAAGACACTAAATAGTCATATATTTTGAGAAAGTCTTTAAGAACCCTGGATCTCTTTTTGTGAAAGTAACTTGGTCAGCTGCAGCATTTCTAAGACTCTAAACTCTAAAATTCCATGGATATCTACGTGGATGTTTGTCTAGGAAGATGATTCCGTGGGTCCTTCGTGCAGGGTATTTGTTTAGTGATAAGCCATAAAGGACCACAAACTAGGTGGCTCTGGAACAACAGGAATGTTTTCTCTTGCAGCGCTGGTGCTGGAATTCCAAAATCAAAGTGTTGGCAGAAGCACGCTCTCTGTGAAGGCTCCGGGGAGACCCCGCTCCATGCCTCATTAGGGTTCTGCTGTGGCGGCAGTCCTCGGCGTCCCCTGGCTTGTTGCTGCATCACTCCATCTCTGCCTCCATCATCACATGAACTTCTTTCTCCCTGCACCTGTCTCTGTGTCTCTTCTCCTCTTGTTACAAAGACACCAGTTCTATTGGATCAGGACCCACCCTACTCTCCAGTATAACCTATTCTTAACTTACATCTTAATTACAACAAAGTAGTCACATTGTAAGTGCTGGGAACTAGAACTTTACATATTTTGGGGGTACACAATTTACCCAATAACAGTATACATGATATTGCACACTTCTTTATATGCACCTTTTAAGTCAGGTGTTCAGCAGGTGATGAAATCAGCTTACCTATCTACTATTCGGAGAAACTGAAATATAGGCAATTAGAACTTAGAAACCTAAAAATCCTGAGTTACAAAAAGTATCTCAAAGGATGTTATCTGTCATGCCTCGGAATTTTATCAGAAAAAATGTGCCTCTCAAAAATATTGCTTCTTCAGGAAAATATATTGAAATTGAAACATAAAAGTAAAGAATATCCCACATCAGATATTACTGCAAGAAATCTGAAATCTGCCTCACACATAAATATCTAAGGAAACAATTGACTTTAACAAAATTACAAATCCTGTAAAGTTTAGATGATATAATTGTGAAGAATGCCTTACGTCTCTTGATAAAGTAATATACTGTTATTAAGAAGAATACACTAGGGAAATTTAGATTTGCATAAACCTGTTTTCACTTATCTATGCAAAGTCACGTCATAATAATCTTCCAGTACTTACTAGAATCTAATAAGTAACTGTTAAATTAAATCCTTGTTTTCAATAGTGGATAGAATGTGTGATGGTGTCTGTTTAGAGATGCTGTGTTTAAAACAGGAACAAAAGGTGCAAATGTGTGCTAATGGTCTTTGTGCTTCTCCCACTGGGAGCTCTGTTAATATAAGAAAAGCGAGACTGGGAGCAGTGGTTAAGGAAAACAGCTGTGTGTTGGTGCAAAGCTCAAATTCAAGGCTCAAATTCAAGGACTGAGACTGTGGAAGGAATACATCCCCAAATGGAAATCAAGGTCTCTTAAAAGAACTAAGATGAATGAATCTCTCTCTCACACTCTCACACACACACACACACACACACACACACACACACAGTCCTCAAGCCACAGTCACTCTGAAGTTTCTCATCCTCAAAAAGCACATGACAAGTGTCTCATGATATGATGTGGAGCAACTTAACCAGCTATGTCACTGCTGCAGAACAAGCATTTGCAACTTCCTAACCCTCCAATAACCTCCAATCAGCCAAATTCCTGTTTCAGTCTGTCACTCTCAAAATCCCACCATGGTACCAATTTCTATTTCACTTAACATTAGTTGCAAACAAGAGAAACCAACACAACATACTTGAAGCCAACAGAAAACAAAATGAAAGAAAATACCAGAAATTAATTGTTTTTGAAGTCTGAAGAATCAGTCTCAAAAACAAGACAGACAAAGGTAACTCTGGAAGTTGGTTACCAAGAACTCATCTTTGCTTTCATCATGGAAACGCAGGATTCAATGAGATCCAATCTTTGGCAATATTTTGTGCAACTTTGCTCAAGATTCCAAGTCCAGGGCAGAAGAGTCTGAGTGGCCCAGCTTGGGTGATGCGAATCTTGGCTAGAGGAGAGGCAGGCACATTAATTAAAAATCATGTTATAATGATCCAAAGATTAAGAAGAAGTTATATATACCAAGATACCAAAAACAACAAGATAAGCAGCCACTATAGGAAGTAATCCAAAAGTCTACCGATAAGAACAAGAAAGCATACGGGACAGTGGTAATCATTTGGCAATACATAAGTGTATCGAATCAATATGTTGTACATCTTACACACTTATAGAATGTCATAGCTCAATTTTAGCTCAAAAATAAATAGCAAAAATATAAACTCAGTATGAAAAGTAAATAAATGTGTAGAGTGGTGTGGGGGAACAAGAGAAGTGTAATGCCAGAGAGAGTATAAACTTCAAAGGAGAATGGGTACAACCATAAAAGAATAATGAGAGATCATAATCAGTCATGATTCATGAGAATACAAGTGAAGAGCCTGAATGCCAAGGGAAGTCAGGACAGGAGATGTTTACACAAAACAGTGTCCAATCTGAGGGACTGCACCGGGCAGTGGTGTCCAGGTGGGAGGGCTGGGGTTTATCCAGGAAAAGGTCACAGACAGAGAACTCTTCAGAAGAATGAGAATGATCAAAGCCTCAGGTCACAGGCCAGTCTGAGGTCTGGTTTTGTGGGAGCCTGGGCAAGCTCCAGTGAAGAGGAGGATAATTGCAAGATATTATTCAACCAAGGAATGCCTTGACGTATATCATTTAATTGTTCTTTGTGGTAGGGCACAGGTACATTGTAAAGAAGTATATGATACGGTCCCCGGTTTCAGGTCTCTGTGCGCTAGCATTTCATCTCTGGTTAATGTGACTTTCTGCTCTAATGGAACATTCTATAACCTGTGCTGTCCAAGATGGCAGCCATTAGCCACGAGTGGTTATTGAACCCCTGAAATATGGTTACCATGATGAAAGAACTGAATTTTAAATTCCATTTTATTGAAATGAATTGACTTAAGTTTAAATGTGAATAGCCACACGTGACTAGTGGTGACAGTCTGAGTCATACAGCTCTCAAGTACAGTAGCGTATGAAAATGGGGAAATTTGCAAGATAAAAATAGCATTAAGTTACACAGTGTGAAAGCCTCCAAATTTTGTAAATGGAGATGTAAAACAGACTTTGGATTTATACCTGCATGACTAAGAATTCAAAAATAATTGTTAAGTTCATTAAAATTCCCAGAGGTGGCATGATAAAAAGGTGGACATAAGTAATTTTTTTATTATGCTATTCCATCTTAGGATGCAGCTGGCTCAGAAGTAGTGGAGGGGTATTCACAGGAGAGAAATCATTGCCCAGATATCTGGGAGAAAATCCCCTCTATTACGGGCACGCAAACCTCTGAAGCCGACGCCAGGTGGCGCATCTCAACCTGAGCTATTCCAGAGACACCACAGAAATCCCTCCATCAACTCGTAACTGGTTACCATGTGTTTTTTTCCCAAGCATGAAAACTACTTCTGTAATATGAAAGAAATTGAGAATTTCTAATACTCTTTTTATTCCCTCTGTCAGATACTATTCCTACTGATTTAGTTAATAAGTGGTGCAATCAGACAAATTTGACATTGCACACCTACTGACTTAGATCATTTGGATAAAATTGCTTCATAGGTGACTGACACCTTCCCCCCACGAAAATCAGTCCTATAAAAGTCACCAAGCAAATTGAACAAATGTACCAGGGCTGTGCAGAAAGAGTTTCTTCTTCATATTCCATTTCCCCTTGCAACCCTTTGGAAGTAAGACAGTTTTTTGTTGTTGTTGTTTTTGTTTTGGGGGTTTTGTGGGGTTTTTTTGTTTTTTTTTAATTGAGACAGTTTCCTATGTACGAGCATTTTTGCTAAACAATTCATATTTATAAACTCATGTTATCGTCGATGCAACAGGGTATGTGAGGCTCCATTGTGATACTCACTTTAGAAAAGTGGTAGCTAGTGCACTGTCAGGTAACAGGCCCAAGGTCAAGGGCGTGACGTGGTGCAGCCAGGACACAAACAAGGAGGTCTGGTTCTAGAGCCTCTGCTCTGAAACTTCTCACCATACCGCTCCTCTCAGCTCACACACATGCCCGCTCGCTCGCACACACACAACCAAAAGAGCATCTAAAACTGATTTGGGAGGATAAAGAGACACATGCTACCAATGTCTTTTTTTACATATATTCCCTTCAAGTATGTCCCCTTCTCCTCCCTCCTGGCACTTAGGAGGAACCACTAGGATATCGTGGGGAAGGTATTCTGTGTCACAGATAATCCATAAATTAAAAAAAATACACAGTTTATAGAGAAAGAAGAACTATTCATGCAGGTAAAGTGTTTTCCTGTCTATCACAAACATTCTGGGGAAAATTCAAGGGGCAATTTCTAAGTATGTTCTAAATAAATTATCCTAGTAAAACAGAAAAATGCAGAATGAGCTCTCAGCCATGCCGAAGCAGCCATGGCGAGGTCATCACAGCCTGTATTTAACTATAGCAGCTTAAATGCCGCAGTCATTGACAATGAAAGAACACGCTGAATGCCCTCTCTGTCCATTGCAGCATTAAACTAAGAAACTGGAAACGAGGCTATTTCACCAGGACACTCACCTTCAGGGGGGTTTTATGAATGAGGAGTAAACAGCTTAGTAAAGCCTTTTTCTGGCTGCCTCTTTTAAGTCTGAGGCTGGTCAGTGTCACAAGGCTCACACTAGACTAGTTTGTGGAACAAGGTAAATAAAGAAACTGCTTTGAACAAGGCACAATCAGTTGCAGTGTAACCAAATTCTTCATTTTGAAGAGAATGTTCCTGGCCTTGTCTCCCTTACTCGTGACAGTCAGCCTTACTGTGTATTTGCAGGTGTGCACAGGCTGTTCCCATCAACTTGTAATTGTTTGGAGAGATAGGCTGTTATTTGGTGATTTGGTCCCACGTCCGATTATACTAAAGCTCGTGTGGTACCATGTCAGGGTAAGCAGAGACCGCTAACATGCCTTTGCTTATGTGGGTCAGCTGTCATCCCAATATTCAGTCTGCTTGTCATGTATCCCCAAAGCACTCAGTGTCGCTGTTGCAGCCACTGCTGCATGTGTAATTCTTTATTTATTCTAGATTGAAATTCCCTAAGTTCGGCAGCCATGACTGTCCAATTATCACTCTATCCCCAATGCTTAGTACAGTGCTTAGAATAATAGGAGTTCAATGATGTGTGGCCTAAATGGGTATATTTAGCTGGCTAGATGTCTTTTTGTTTCTAATTTCCCCAAGCTATGTGCATTGCTGAAGCAGAGGGATACCCACTGAGTTGCAAAACATTTTTTTGAATAATTTATAGTGTACTAGGAACTACGTAAGGTACCTCGAGTACATAGAACATGGACCTTGCCATTAGAGAATCTTAGCAGAGAAAGAGGTAAATATAAGATGGTTTTCTGAGGTTTGTAAAAGTAAGGATTATGGTGTAAATAGAACACTTTGATCAACCCCACTCAGGAAGGCAGTGTGAAAAAGTGAATGCTTAAAGCTGGCCTTGGAGCAGATCTGGACGTCCTCGACAGGACAGCCATGAATGTATGAGCGGCGAGCGGAACGGCACTATCAAGTCTGTACAGATAAACAGTCCAAAATCACTAAGTATGGATGATGAAGAGGGAAGTGGGAGAAGAAAAGCTTAGAGATGGAGGCAATGGTCAAATCCTATGGAGCCTAGAAACTACGCTCAAAAGTTGAAACTTGGTACAATGAACCAGTGTTTTCTAAAATGTTTATTGAAGCAATCCCAATAGAAGCTTAAACATTTAATAATCAAATACATCATGGAAGTGCTACATATTATGTCTACCTAAATAGTCACAATGCACATGATCTCCTTAAAGGTACTGAGAAGCCCCGCAACCAAGAAGTTTAACATTGTGTAACTCAGAATTTCACAACTATTTGCCTGTGAAATATGTCTGTATGCATATAATAAATGCACAGAAAATAATGCACAAAATCTCTATTCGCAGCCCTATATGACATACTTTGTAAATCACAGTAATTAGTATGAGAATTTTTAAGACAGCGACCATTTCATATTTCAGAAAGATCATTCTAACCAAAAATGGGAAGATGAGGAAAGTGGGTTTGGAAGTACAGAAAACAGTTAAAACATTGAGGTAGGAATGAGCCCATAAAAATGAGAATGTGAAAATGAAACAAATTTGGGACATTTAAGAAAAAAGGACTTGGTGACTAATTTGATTGGGGAATTAGATAGATGGAAGAAAATGGTTTTTTTCTAGGTTTTTGCATTGCATGAGTGTAGAGTGGTAGCCTTAACAGGAAGACAAATGGGCTTTGTTAAAAATAAAACAAATATGTATTTACGCATATTAAGTTAAAAGTTACTGTGGGCATTTAATTGGAACTGTGCACTAGGCAACTGACATATGTTTGCTTCATTCATACAACTTCTGGAATGTTTCATTTTATGTGTATTTACATATTCCTTTGTTTAATGCTGATTCTCCTACTAGATGTAAACTCCTTAAGGCTAACATATGTGTTTAATAAATAAATTTTTCTGAAATACATGATTCAAGCTGTAAATTTTTTTTTATTGAGGATTTGCTACAGATTGAATGTTTGTGTCCCCACAAAATTCATATGTTGAGACCTCATCCCCAATGTGATGATATTTGGAGGGGAGGCCTTTGGGAGGTGCTTAGGTCTTGAGGGTGGAGCCCTCGTGAATGGGATCAGTGCCCTTAGAAAAGAGACCCCACAGGACTCTTTTGTCCTTTGTCCCTTTGCCACATGATTATGAGGTTACAGTGAGAAGACAACTGTCTATGAACCAGGAAGTAGGCCCTCACCAGACACCAAATCTGCCGACACCTTGTTCTAAGACTTCCAGCCAGAATTGTGAGAAATAAACCCTCTTGTTTGTAAGCCTCTCAGTCTATGGTATTTTTATTACAGCAGCCTGAGCTAAGCTAGCCAGGCTCCTTAGTCCTTCCACAGACTAGGCGGCGCTGAGGTTAATGTGTGGTGTTAACAATGGCCGACCAGTATGCCTTTGTCTCACCCAGTTCTAAGAAAAGGATTATTTAGATTTCCCAAAGGAGACCCCACAGGCATTGTCACTTCGCTACTGGGGGATGCAGGAACCCGCTCTGAATTGCAGCTCTCTCTGGTTTTCCTCTTTGGTCCCCTGCTCTGAGATTCTTCAGCATTTGATAACGGCCCGAGGTACCCACAGGATGTGTGTTTCATGTTACTGAAGCCTCCAGCCTATAGGATGCCAGTCAACGCTATTCTGGTACAGCAGCCTCAGTGGACTCAGACAGGATTTAAACAGTGCGGTGACATCCAATAGTTGGCTGTGGTGTTGAGTTAGGGGGAGGGGCAGTATGGTTGGCCACAGCTCCTTTGTCCTTTGCCCCAACTCACAGAGAGGACTGGCTCGGGCAAGCATCACAAACACAACATGCAGAGCCATACACCATTCCCAGGCGTGAAGCTGTGGGGCAGGGGTCAAAACGTTGTTCAGAAAGAAGAAAATACAAAGACCTCCTTATCACTTCTTCACATCTCCCATAATCCCCTCTCCATTCTGGGTCTACAGCCTCCTCCTCTGAGAAGCTATCTAGCAGGAGGTTCTAGAAATCCAACAAAGGAGGGTCCAAAAGAAAGGAGACGCATCTTTAGGCCATGGCTGGCTCTTGCCTGGGCCGCAGGAGATGGGAGTAAACCTGGGCCCTCCAGTCTCCATATTGCCCACGTGGAGCTCAGCAACCCAGGAGAAGACATGCGTTCTGCACTAGGAGAGTGCAGTAACAGAGAGTGTGTACTTGGCAGGAGGCCCTCTCCCCTTTCTGTCAGGAAACCAGGTATGGCAGTGGGTGATTTAAAGTGGGTGATTTAAATGTGTACAAGTGGCAAATGCCAGTCAATTCTCCAAAAGTGACAGACCAATAGATATTATACCCAGCTACAAGAGTCATAGACAGGCAAATTCCTTGATGCTATGAGTCCCTGGGATGTCTCCTTTAAACATGGAACTTTTTAAACAGCAAAAAATGATGGGGAAAAAATCTATGTTTCTATATTGTCTGTATGTTCCATACCTGCCTAAATAAGACAATAAAAGTCCACCAAAACTTGAGCAGATCATCTGTTGAAATCAAAATGCATATCAAGTGGGTCTGACATGTAATTACCACAGGTTATACATTTAGTATGTCTTAAGAAATTATCATCACAATATTTAGTAAGAAAGTACGTTAGAGGCCACTGGGAAACATCCAGTATTTGCAAAAAGGCATCTATTGCCTTTAAATTACTTTCTCCGTTCTCAGAGGCACCCCTCACAAGGACACTAGACACGCTGGAGGAAAGGCCCACCCTAGTCCATCACGACCTCATTTCAACCTCAATACAATTCCAACAACCCTGTTTCCAAGTCAGGTCACACTCTGAAGTGGGAATTAGGGCTTCAACGTATCTCATGGGGAACAAAATTCAACCCATGACAGGCACCTTACTAAAATATTATTTGATCTACACAACAGAAAAAAATTTAGATCTGATGAGGAAAAACCTGACTTGAGTTACCATAACAGCTAATAATAGCCTCTCACCCTCTAAGTGAATTCACAGATCCAAGCTCTTTGATTTAAAGAGAAATGTTATCTCCTTGGAAAAGAATGCTGCAACACTGACACAAATATATCTAAATCTTCCACCAACCTTCCGGCCCCAGGGATTTGCCATCACGTGCTGGGGTAACAATGCACTTGGGGGAAAAAACTTGCTTAGTTGAAGGGTTTGCCCAAAATTGGTTCTGAGTTGATGGTAATCTACAGGGACCCCAAAAGCCACTGTGATCTGGTCCAAATGGAGGGTTGTTGATACCAGATAGTAAATGGAGTTTGGACCCAGGTCCTCCTTATGTTGGATGCAGCGGGGCTGCACACTACCCTTGTGATTATTTCCCAAGTTCCTGAAATTACACAGAAAACTGACATCATCAGCAACTGGCAGAATCCCCTCCTTTGATGCCCAGGCCTGTGGAGTGAAGGCTATGGTAGGAAGACCCAGGCGACAGCTCCGAGAGCTTCCTTTTCCTACCATGGTAGTAAAGCAGGGGCACTGCCATGTCTCTGGAGGAACTGGGAAGATAAACTCCTCCACCAAAAACATCAAAGATGGCGGTGATCCCCATCACATCCCGTTAATACAATACTGAGAAGCTGCCAGTCCATTATAATCATATGTTTTCCAAAGGTAAATAATAACGCAACATTTACATTCAACACCCTGGACTCAGTCTTCTCTTTTGAACAAACTGCAGCATTTTATTTTTGACTAAATTATTTTTCCTACTTTGTTCTTGTTTTCCAAGTATATAGGTCCAATCAGGAAAAGAGAACTCATTAGATATTTCAGATAGAGGGGGTCTGACGCAGGGGATTCATTACACAGTTGTGGGAAGCCTGATGCAGAGATAAGAAAATCAGTAACAGGAAGAAGGTACCACTCAGGCTGGGAGAGACAAGGAGTGAAGAGAAATTACCAGAGTTTGGGAGTCAGAGCAGGAGCCCCCAGAGGCAAGTGCTCAGATCACTAAAGGTCCATGTTGCCAGTATTCACACCTCTACATGGAGGTACCATGTGCCTGGTGTTCAGAACGCCAAAAGGTGCTGGGGGTACGGCGAACTCTGCTGCTGCCAAAGCAGCACTGACAGCACCTGGAAAAACGGGAGGTCCCTCATCTTTTTCTCCTCCTTTCCGATTTCTCTAGTGCTATGTGTTAGCAGAATCTAACTGCATGCCATTTGTCAAGGGAATGATGGAAATTATATTTGCCGAGTCCCAGCCCCATCATTGAGGAGTTGAGCAGAGAGAGAAGTATGGGTTTGCAGCAAAGAGATGAGAGGTAACTGCCACACCGTGGTGGCATGAAAGCATCTTTATTCCAGGAGGAGGCACAGCATTGCTTGATAGAGAAAGCATATGTGTTAGAAGCAGTTGGACTTGGAATTAAAATTCAGCTTCACATTTCCACATTAAATACCAAGCTTCTCATGCCTAGTTCCTTCCTCTATAAAATGAGAATTATAATGCATTATTTAGAGGGATTTTAGAGAGTTACATTAAGGAAGGAATTGCATATAAAGTACATAGGAGTGCCTCCTAGCTAGTAGGCACGCAACAAGCGTCTGTGACTTCACTGCTTGTTCCACTGCCAGGCATGTAAATGCTGTTCCTGCTCCTATTACCAGCTGCTGGTTCTATGTCTTCTTCACAGAATGATCACTGCTCTGTTCGTCTGTTGTTGGAATCCCCAGTGTCCTGCCCCTGGATCTGTTCTTCACTCATTCTACATTCCTTCCCCTTGCAATGCATTTATTCATGTTTTAAATTTTCTATGTAAATGACTCCCAGTTCTGAATCCGCAATTTAAACTCTCTCCAGAGATCCAACATATATCCGAGGTCTGACAATTAGGTTCACGAACTCATCCTAGAAAAAGTGCTGCATACCTCCTTGCTGAATATCACTATGGTCACCTTCGAAGTACTCCCCTTGGGAAGCTATGCACCAATGCCAGTGCCTAGTCCACCCTTCAAAGCAATTTTGAAACTATTTTTTCTGGAGTGGCCATCAGAGCTGTTGTAATATTACCCTTGATGTCCTGAATGTCATCAAAATGTTTTCCTTTTAATATTTTATTTATTTTCAGGTAAAGAAAGAAGTCACTGGAGGCCTGATCAGGTGAGTAGGGAAGGTGTTCCAATACAGTTATTTGTTTACTGGCTAAAAACTCCCTCACAGGCAGTGCCGTGTAAGCTGGTGCATTGTCGTGATGCAAGAGCCATGAATTGTTGGCAAAAAGCTCAGGTCGTCTAACTTTTTCATGCAGCCTTTTCAGCACTTCCAAATAATAAACATGGTTAACTGTTTGTCCAGTTGGTACAAATTCATAATGAATAATTCCTCTGATATCAAAAAAGGTTATCAACATCACTGCAATAAGTTCGTGAACTTAATTGTCTGATAATCATATATTGCATTAAAAGCAACCTGCATTGTTTATTTCACTATCACAAGAAACTCTCATTTCGACACATGCAGATTATCTTTATTCTTTCTTAACAGTTGCGTAACAGTCCACAGAGGAAGAACACTAGCTATTCCCCTTAAGGATCTACTGTAGAGCTGAATTAATTCTGCTTGTCCAAAATTCTTTCTCCTCTTTCCCACCAGTTCACAAAAAGTCTGAGTACGCTTCAAGGTCATAGCCACAGAAATTTCCAAGCAATTACATGCATATACAAAAATAAAAGTATTTTATGAACTAGTACGGGGTGGGAGGGTAGGATATTAAAAGCTAAGGAAAAAGAAACACTTTCTCAAATCTCATTAATTTCATGAATTCTAGGAAGAGTATGATTTTGTGAAATTAAATGCAACATTAATGTCATTTTTGTTTTTAACCCACTTTTTATTTTAAAAGAGAAATTAAATGGAAGATAGATTTCAAACTCAGGTTGTTTTGGTTGGTCTGTAAAATTTCAAAGTGAAACAGCATCATTCAATGTGGCATTTTGGAGTTTCTGGAGGCTTTCTTCTATCTAATGAAGCCATTAGCTGTGCACCTTGGGGTGAGACTATTAGTTATTTTATGAGCAGATTGGTTTCTGTGGGTCACACACTTGGAGAATAACACACAGAGCAGACCAGCACCCATGAACGCTGAGAGCATAACCTGATAATATGCTGGATGCTTAGTGAGTGAAACAGGAAATCCTAGTCTTGGTAAGCAACTTGGTAAGGGTCTGTGGTCTTCCAGTGGCCAAGACACACTCGCTTGCAAAAAAATACCTGATAAGAATTATTTTCAAAAGAACATGCTTCAAATTTATGAGGTAGCATTTCTCCTGCATTATAGAATACGTTTAAATTATGATGTTATGTCATTTTATACTAGATAGGGACCTGGGTTTGGACTTGTGTGTCATTCCCGTGATTTTTGGCTGGCTCCCTGAACAGAGTCCATTTTCTAGTCTCTAAAATGAGAATAGATGTGGCCGACACTGAAATTTGTTCATAATACACATGGAAGCACTTTGTACTATGTAAAGCACATAAAATAATGAAAATGTCCAAAAAATGAGGACAGGAGAGCAAAAACCAAGGCTGGATCATGTGCACAGAGCATGAATGAGTGCTCCGTTCTTGATCCCTGCAACAGAAAGCTGAAATAAAATTGTTGGTACTTCCCACCATGAACAGGAAATTGGCATCAAGGCCCACTGTGATTACTGATTGGACGGGCACATAGAGTTCTTCACAGGGGATAAAAGACATAGCAGTAGAAACATGACAGGAAGTCTTTCTCTTAGCTGTATCCCAAAGAAATAGGTATTGGTAATTTTCTTGGCCATTTCCACAAAATCTCACAAGGGTATTTTATACATGAAGAATAAACACTCTTATAAAGGGTATTCTGCCTCAAAGTCAACAACTTTTGGATGAGATCTGAGTCATAGGTTTTACATAAGTGGAGGGTCAGAAAATAGAGTCAAGTGTGAAACTTGTAATAAACTAAAATTTTATAGAAATCATGATTTTTCTCATAGGCAAAATCATTGTGACCAAAAGATCTTCACATATGCACATTAGAGTTTTGCATGAGATATTTTTATTCTCGATCCGATTACACATCTATTCACACTGTGTGAACATCTTAGCCAATACCACACAGGGAATGTAGGACCCTCAGGCAGGATGCACATACCAGTACGATTCTGAGACTAAAAAAGAGACTTGGAACTCACTTATTTTCTACCTTGAAATATATCATGAAATATGAAAAATAGTGTAAGCTTTGTGATGTCATCTTGTACCTATTGATACTCTTTCTGATTTTTAAAGAACTGTCCATAAAGATTTGCTTCAGGTGGGACGGCTGATGCAGCCCTTCACCCATTGTATTTATTTCCTATCACTGCATAACAAATCACCACACATTTAGCAGCTTAAAATGGGTCAGCAGCCCAGCACAGCATGGCTGGGTTCCCTGTTCTGGGTTTCACATGAGCAAAATGAAGGCACTGGCCAACCCTTACTGACTACCCTTAGCCCCTCCATCTACAAGCCAACAACAACGTGTCACATCCTTCTTCTGCTTCGAACCTCTGCCTTGCATTCTGTGACAAGCCAGAGAAACCTCTCTGCTTTTCAAAGGCTCGTGTGCTGTGTCATCCTCCAATCTCTAGGTCAACTGATATGACATTTTAATTACATCTGCAAAATATCTTCACAGTAACACCAAGATTAGTATTGGATTGAATAGCTGAGAAAAGATATGTGTATACCAGCGATCAAGAATTTGGGGGTCACCTTAGAATTTAACTGACCATACACCTCCAAACGCTCCCTAAAACTATGTTCCATATACACACACGGGTTACAGCCTAAGAAAATTCCCTTTTCTCTATGACCCAGTGGACAGAGGGGCCCTGAACTACCACAGGACCCAAGTAATCCCAGTGGAAAGGGCCAATTTCTGCAACTCAGCTCCCCTGGTCTCAGGCCCAAACACCAGGACCCGTGATTGCCAAAGCCCAATGTCTGTCTCACATAAACACGGCTCCCAGACGCCTGTAGAGACATCCAATTCCAGGGTAGAAATGTTCTAGCACAGTATATGGAGAACCCTGATTTGCTAGCTTTCCAAGTGTTTAATATATTTTCATTGGCTATTTTAAAATCATCTGTTCTTAGAATCACTGAGAAATATTTCATCATTATAAAGTGCTCAAAAGACAACTAATACTCAACTCCTGACCCCAAACGTACTTATGAAAAGCAAATATAAACTATATTTATTTTGAAAAATCACATGGCAATTCATGGGCCTGATGTTTCATATTTACATATATTAACATTTAGTCATATCCTACTGCTTTGTAATTAGAGTCGACTCCCAAGAGGTAGAACATAATTGCTCATTTTGTAGATGTGGCACTTCTGGATCAAAAAGTGATTAAAATATTTATACTGCACAGCTTGTTCAATTCACTTATATTATCAGATTAATTTACTTTGACTCTCTGTGCATCAATATTTTTGTTTTCCTTTAAAATGGCACTTGAAAGAAAATGACTTTTCATCGTAGTCTTAGTAACACCTGGTTGTACATTTGAAGTGAATAAAAGGATGATAGATTAATACCTTGTAAATGTATTTCCTATGTACAAGATGTAAAATACAAAAGGGAGTAATAGTTAAAATAATTTCGAGGAGGACTGCCCTAAGGGATAAATTTTAATTTGGTAATTTGTTAGAGATATATGATTTTGAAATTTGTCTAAGTTAGGAAAATTTATTTTCCATATTTAAAATATTTCTGATTATGATGAAAACTAAAAAAAATATTATGATGAATACATTTGCTGTCTTTACTTTTCAGTGATACAGTAAATATTGTTCCATTTCCTTTCAGGTGTACCAACATACATTGATCTTGGGGAATTTAATATTCAAAGTGGAATTTGAATAATACTTTTCTAGCTTTTCTAAATTCATTTCTATATCGTGCTTTGGAGTTTAAGTACTAGATGCTGTGTTTGGGGGAATACTTCATTATTAGATCTCTGAACAGTTTAATGAAAGAGACCCCAAAATTACACTCAGGAAAGATCTGTATCTGGAAATTGGTTTTCAAAGGGCTGCATTTCAAATTATCTGTGTTACAAGGTCAAAACATAGTCAGTGAAATAATTATCCAGGATTCAGAATGCAGAAACAAGGTCTCATCCACAACTAAGTAAATTAGCTCTGGGCACTTCTGACTTAAGCTAAAATAAAGAAGTGAGCATGAGAGGTTTAATTAAGTGACCAAAACACAAGTCTCCTTTTGGTAATTTGTATGAAACTATATTACTGAAAATCAAATGTGTCTACAATCAGTTTTAATATCATTTTTGAAGTATGTTAAGGAAATACAGATGTCAGCCTAGGGGCCATGGGAGGCATTGGGTTTCTATCTTTGCGACTTGCTGCCCCGAGGAGCAGTATAAAGATGGAAGAACTGTCAGAACTCAGCACTCCCATTACTGTTAAACATTCACTGCCTGCAGTGTCTGACAACATGAAAGGAAAGAAAACAGAAGCTTGTCCAGTTAGACCCTAATCTCTCCTAGACAACATTGCTGTAGTCCCTTAAGCAAAACAGAAAACAATAATTAAGTTAACAAAAGAGACATGACAAAATATGAATGCACAGACTATCCCTAGCCAGCAAAAGACCTCCGTGGTCAACGTTATTGATTTCACCTGGAGGCAAAATGTTCCTTGCTCTAACAAACGAACCAAAAGAATAATTCCCAGAGACTGAAAAAGACCTATAAAACGACGGGGAGAGAAACATCTGGAAAGAACGAAGTAAATGGAGAAGAAGTCCAATAAAGGCACTTTGAAAATCAGCAATCAACACTGGAGTGCAACGATGTTAAGTTGAATTTGTTCTCATTTTTAAGATGTAATCTCGCATTATAAAAAAAAATAATTAAGTTCCATTAAATTGTCACTACACATTTTGGATGAAAGCTGAAGCCAACACTGAGGAAATGCTAGGGCAGGTTTGATGGTTTTGCTAAATTCCTAAATCTCGCCTTTCAGCTGAGTGAGGAAAGCGCACAGAGAACCTGTCCATATGTGGGAAGACACGCAGATCACAGAGCAGCGCCCTCAGTGATAATCAATGTGTTGAATGGGTTTCTCTCCATTCACAGGTGTGTGCAAAGACACACCACTGTTTTCAAGGAGGATAGCAGTGAGGTACAGGTGACTCTTGTCTTTACTTCCACTGCACAGTCACTCTTTTGCCCAGACTGGTTCCATGCTCCACTCTTGATAGGCCTGCTGGTGTTAGTCCTTCCAACACCACCACCATCGTGACCACCAACTGGCTCCAGCCTGTTATCTCCACTTATCTATACCTCTTTGTCCTTTAAACGTCTTCAGTCCCATCACTTCCTCCACCCTGTTGCCAGAAGCTTGTAGAATCTGACAAACGTACAATAAGATGCTGGTAATTAAACAGGCTATTTAAAAATACTAGAAAAAAGCTAGAGTAGCAATACTTATATCGGACAAAATAGACTTTAAAACAAAGACTACAATAAAAGACAAAAAAAGGCACTACATAATAACAAAGGGATCAATTTAACAAGACATAACCCTAGTAAACATCTATGCACCCAGCATAGGAGCTCCTAAATATATAAAACAGATTTTGACAGATATAAAGACAGAGATCAACAGTAACACTATTATAGTAGGGGACTTCAACACCCCATTGTCACCAATGGACAGATCCTCCAGACAGAAAATTAACATGGAAACTGTGGCCTTAAATGACACATTAGGCCATTTGAATTTAATAGATATTTTTTGAGCATTTCACCCCAAAGCAGCAGAATATACATTATTCTCAAGTGCACATGGAACATTTTCTAAGATAGATCACATGCTAGACCACAAAACAAGTTTCAATACATTTAAGAAGACTGAAATCATATCAAGTGTCCCCTCTGACCACAGTGCTATGAAACTAAAAATCAATTATAAGAAGAAATCCAGAAAACAAATAAACACATGCTACTAAATAATGAATGGGTCAACAATGAGATCAAGGAATAAATTAAAAGATACATCAAGACAAACAAAAATGACAACACAATGACCCAAAATCTATGGAATGCAGCAAAAGCAGTCCTAAGAGGGAAGTTCCTAGCAATGCAGGCCTACCTCAAGATACAAGAAAAATCTCAAATCAACAGTCTATCTTTATACCTACGGGAACTGGGAAAAGAACAGCAAAATAAGCTGAAAGGGAGTACAAGAAAGGAAATAATAAAGATCAGAGTGGAAATAAAAGAAATTGAGACCAAAAGAACAATACAAAAGACCTACGAAACCAAGAGATGTTTTGTAGAAAACAAACAAAATTGACCAAGATTTAACCGGACTCATCAAGAAAAAGGGAGGACCCAAACTAATAACATCAGAAATGAAAGAGAAGTGACAACACCATAGAAATACAAAAAATTATAAGAAAACACTATGAGCAATTATACACCAAAAAATTAGACAATCAGGAAGAAATGGATAAATTCCTAGAAGCATACAATCTTCCAAGGCTGAATCAAGAAGAAACAGAAAAGCTTGATAGATACTACCAAAGAAATTGAATTGGAATCAACAAGCTCCCAACGAACAAAAGCCTTGGCCCAAATGGTTCCACAGGTGAATTTTACCAAACATTCAAGAAAGAATTTTCATCTATTCTCCCCAAACTATTCCAAACAATCCAGAAAGAGGGAAGGTTCCCAAGCTCATTTTATGAGGCCACTATCACCCTGATCCCCAAACCAAAGACACTACAAAAAAAAGGAAAACTACAGGCTGATATCCCTAATGAACACAGATGCAAAAATCCTCAACAAAATATTAGCAAACCAAATTCAGCAATACATTAAAAAGATCATACACCAGAAAGGAAAGCAGAACACTTCAGAATTTTCTCAGAAATGACACATTATTGTCTAAATTACATTTACATTGTTGTTTTATGTCCTCAACAGATTGCTGCACTTAAATATTAATTTTTTTAAACCTCCACTCCCTGATACAGATCCTACAGAAGAATAGATGGCTCAATAAATTTTATACTTTTAATATTTAAAATAAAAGGTAAAGGTGGTTCTGAAATTATCCACTCTAGGTGTAAAAAAAAAAATTTTTTTTAAATCATACACCACGACCAAATGGGATTCATTCCTGGTATGCAAAGTTGGTTCAACATCCACAAATCAATTAACATGATACACCACATTAACAAAATGAAAAACAAAAATCACATGGTCATATCAATAGATGCAGAAAAAGCATTTGACAAAATTTAGCAGTCATTTATGATAAAAACTTAGCAAAGTGGGAATTGAAGGATCTTATCTCAACATAATAAAAGCCATATATGATAAACCAAGAGCTAACATCATACTCAATGGGGAAAAGTTAAAACCATCCCCCTTAAGATAAGGAACAAGATGAGGTTGCCCACTTCACCCCTTCACCCCTTTTATTCAATATAGTTCTGAAAGTTTTAGTCACAGAAATCAGACAAGAAAAAAAATAAAAGGCATCCAAATTGGAAAGGAGAAAGCAAAATTCTCATTATATGCAGATGACATGATACTATAGAGAGAGGACCCCAAAGACTCCACCAAAAAAACTATTAGAACTGATAAGTGAATTTAGTAAAGTAGCAAGATACAAAATTAATATTCAGAAATCAGTTGCATTTGTATACACCAATAACAAACTATCAGAAGGAAAAATTAAAAAAACAATCCCATTTACAACTGCTTCAAAAACAATAAAATATTTAGGAATAAATTTAACCAAGGAAGTAAAAGACCTGTACTCAGAAAATTATCAGACACTGAAGAGAGAAATCAAAGAAGATACAAATAAATGGAAACATATACCATGCTCATGGATAGGAAGAATATAGTTAAAATGTCCATATCGCCTGAGGCAATATATTCAATGTAATCCCTATCAAATTACCAATGACAATAGAAAGCCCAGAAGTAAATCCAGGCATATACGGGCAGTTAGTCTATGACAAGGGAAGCAAGAAGTTACACTGGGGTAAGGATAGCCTATTTAATAAATGGTGTGGGGAAAATTAGACTGACGCATGCAAAAAAATGAAACTGGACCACCTCCTTACGCCACTTACAAGAACAAACTCAAAATGGATTAAAGACTTAAATATAAGACCTGAG